>NC_063052.1:32223712-32468712 GCF_018812025.1 Megalobrama amblycephala | reverse complement strand
TCAGTACCTGTTAGTAAGTGTGTCTATATCAAGGTTAAACGCTCAGTAACATTCGTTAGCACTAACAAATGTTCAAGACACCGTCGGGAGAGTAAACAGAGCAAAAACCAATTCAGTTAAAACTTTACAGGACACAAACATGCAGAATAGAAAGGATACTTGCAGCCCTCTGCTGCTGAAACCTAGTAAATAAACGATATCCGGGTTAGTCAACTTAAGCTGCTTTTCATAATAACAGTCTGACTTTTATTAAATTAAATTAAATTAAATTAAATTAAATTAAATTAAATTAAATTAAATTAAATTAAATTAAATTAAATTAAATTAAATTAAATTAAATTAAATTAAAAATTCAATTCAATTCAATTCAATTCAATTCAATTATTATTATTACTATTATTATTATATTCCTCATAATCTTTTGCTATAATTGTTTTATTTTAGAGCTTATTTTAGACTTTATTTAGAGCTTATTTTTCCTTTTTCAGGGCATAAACTGTCTTTATTTGTGCGTAAAAGGGATGTGTGGATGAACATATGTTTGAAAATAGAGGGTCATTGAAATTATTCCCTGACATTTCTTTGATTGTATCCTTGAATATCACGTATACGTAATGTTTCTATATGTTGCCTTATTTATGGAACATATCTCTGCATTTAGAGCTCACATCCGTGTGTTCAGGTTTGGTGTCGTTTTGGTGGGATCCTCCGCCGCACCCCTCTACCTCAGGATGTGATGGTATGTTCCGGTCATTTAATAGCACTCTCAGAACGCTAATGCTGGCATTCTGTGAATGGTAGTGTATGGCAGGTGTAATCATAAACACTGCATGATATGACACATCACTGGATTTGCTGACGCATTACCTGGCTTAAGGTAAGCGCGAATTTATTTCAAGCGACAATTGTTATTTAACCCAATAAGAATAAATGTGGAGTCTGGGTGTAAATAAAACAATGAGGGAAAACACACCGGATTTCCATAAAAGGAGATTTAACTTGAACTTAACTGTTTCTTCGGGCAGCACCCCTGGAGGACAGAATAACAGTCTAGGAAATAATAGACTTTTTTCTTTTCTTTTTCTTAGAGTTTTGGATGACAGGGGGGATATTTTGGGGATAGCTGAAATTGACAATGCAATGGGACTATATTTTTGAATACTACAGCTGCACTATAGTTTCATTTCATCATTTTATGCATTGCATATCATTTATTGTTTATTATAAAAGTATTTATTTTAGGCTATATAATTTAAGTAACGTTAACCCAGAAAGGTAGTTTACAACATATGTATGTATGTATTGTGTTTGAGTAGCCCGTTTTAATTAATTAATTAATTATTATTATTATTATTTTTTTGGACCACTGTTTTCGTCTTAATGATACTTTGTTTAACTTTGTTTCGCATCTATAACTAATAGATATTATATCTGCACTGATTCAGTATTAGGTTTCCAGGTAGAGATGACTGATCCCTGTGTTAATGCAAAAACTTTAAACATAATATGACATTGAATCTTATGAGGTACGAATAAAACCATTTTGCCAAAAGTTATCATGGTAATACCATGGTATTCTTTGAATTCTCATCGAATGTGTAAATACCATGATGCATGAACATTGTAATCATACAGTACCATGGCATCACAATACTTTTTTTCTTTCGCTTTTTGGGTTAAAGTGTTTCAGAATAATGTTATTTCATTAAACAGCAGATTTTGATGCAGACTCTGTGTAACTGAAGCTCAGAGATGCTGTTGGTATGTCCTCATCGATTGATCGATCTCAGAGCGGCAGTGCTCTCACATCCAGGCGGACACTCATGGAAAGCTGCCATAGAAAAACCCAGTGAATTATAACGTCTACAAATAGCTGCTGTCTATAAATTACCAAAGAGATGGTCTGTTTGCCTTGCTTAGACGCATTGTTTTAAAGATCCAGCGGCTGAAATGACTGTAGAGCAGTCTGCACAGGGCAGTGGCTATGCACTCACAAACTGAAGTGGCTCTGTAATATCAATTTTATTGATGAGGGCTGTGTGCATGTTTTGCTGTAAACTAGCCTTGTTACATAAATATGCTTATTGTGCTTCCATGGTCATGGCTGCTGCACTTCAATAATGCAATTGTGTTTTCCAGCAAGAGCTTTTAGTGAATCATGCTTAGCTCTTAGGATGCCATAGTAGGTTTTAATGTAGACCAGATACTTGAGATATGTAAACATCAATGTATGCCTGAAGAAGGCAATCATGTGATTTGTAGATATTATTGCTGTCTTGGTAAAAGGCTGATGTAGATTGTGAACTCTCATATGATATTGGTCGCTGTCCAGTGCTGAAATCAGAGATTGGATTTTAGATTGGACAGATTTTTTTGGTAGAATTAGCCATAGGATTAAAATATATTTTCATATTATATCTTATCAGAAGAGATAAAATAATTAAATGTGTAGGGGAGAGTTGGATAAGTTGCGTCTCTTCAGTCAATCTAATTTTTGCATGTTATTCATCATGTGTATTTACAAGTAGCCGTCATATACAGCTGCATGTGATTTGATAGATGCACAATAGGAAAGTAAAAAAAAAAAAAGAAAAAAGCATTTTAATGCTAAAAAGCATAGTAAATTTTTACATGGGTGGTGAAATAAAAATGTCAACAAAATATTTTGCACATATTAGTGAATTATCAGTGTATTAAAACCATGTAAAATTTGTATTATTTAATAGGCCTATAGTCGCTGTATCTCATATCCTCGTACATCATATCTCCATAATTTGTCTTTTTTCATAAATAATTACAATTGTTCACCCTTTCCATCTCTATGGGTTTTGCAACTATTTAACCAATGAAAAGTATTAAAAAGAGCTTGTGACTAAACCTCGTAACCCCATTGGTCAATCAAACCTCATAACTTCGCCCCGCCTCTATCGTGAAGGAAGTGGCTCACGCAGTTTGGACCGTTTCTGCTTGTTTGCAGTGCAAGGGTAAATTAAGAACTGGTTGTTTAAACAATTCTTTACTCTAGAAACACTAGACTATATAAAGGCTAATGTTTTATGTGTTTGAGGAGTGGAGAAGAATGTCTTTGTCTAGTCATCATAGCCAAAAGACTGCGCGAGTGTGCGTCGCAATTCGTCTTTAATAACATGAGATATGGCCAAATGACAGAAAAAACTGAGCCCACATAGCTACAATAAACTTTGTAATCTGTAAATACTGTTTACTTTTTTCTATTTCCTGAAAAATAGCATTTTTGGAGAAGCGACAGAGTAGCCGACATATATAATTTATGCTAATTTATGCCTTCACATGCTATCGGAAATTAGATAATTCCCACTTCTGAAGTCGTGTTTACGAGCTCATCTCATTTAAGTTTCGATATGGGAGAGCGTTCATGTGTATTTTTACCTAGGAATCTCGTATTTATGATAATTCCGAGTGCACATGAAGACAGCGATATTAAATGAAGTATTTACCCCAAGTTAGCTGATAAAGTGTGTAGTGACTTAATTAATATGGTTGTAGGCCTTGCTTCCAAATACAAGAAATGCTATCAGAAAAATATTTTAATATTGCATGTAGGCCTACGTGTACAAATGTTTCAGTGCGTTTCGCTTTTAAATACTGTGAATATTAAGCCTTTTCCTGGCATGTTAATATGTGCAGCAAAATAAGACAGCATATGGAATGTAATTAATGTCAGGTAACAGACACCCTGAAATATATTTAGATGTGTTAGTTTTACCGCTATACATTTTCTTTGCGCCTAAAGTCAAAGTGGCACAGCTTTATCCCACTCTTCCGTAGTATTTTGCTGCAGTGAAGTCTTGAAGCCTGCTGTAGATAGTTTATGGATTAACCTATCTGCAGTGACTCAATTTTGCATATAAATCTAAATGTTGAAACTATGCTATTCTCTTCGGAGAAACCCAGCAAGCTGTCTTAAATAATTGAATGACCAAAAAGACATATTTGTTTTTGTGCTTTGCTGTGGTTAAGAAGAATTTTTTTTTTTTTGTCTTTTTCGAAATAAGAAAAATTGCCATTCTTAGAGTAATTGGCTACACTCAGCATCTGTAAGTAAATGTGTGTTCGTTATTCTCTCCCAGGGGCCACATCCCTCCAATCTAGCGTGGTGCACTTTGGTCTTTCCCTGCTGTTGTGTGATACATGGACCAGATCTTTATTAATGAGGCTCATTAGTGACTTTTAATCCAATGCAAATGTGTGTACTTTGTATTAATATCTTGCAACATGTACATAAACGTAATTTTAATTTAATTTATAGATAGGTTGACCCAGTAAGTTTAATGTTATTATGACACAGAATTGCACAATGTACAGAATTTGCAATGGATCAATACTGAGAATTTGTGTATATGCATCAACCTGAAATCCTCAATGTTTAGTCATGGTCTTGGGCAATTGGATTATAGTGCACTGGTTCTGTTTTCATCCCATCGGAACAATTACCGATGTCATTTCGTGCTATGGCTCACGCTAATGAAACCAGATGGCCAGAAAGTCATCCTCAATTAAAGGAAAATCAATTTCCATTCATAAAGTTATCCATTACCGCTAAGACGAGAGACATTTGAAACAGTTTTCAATTAATATCTCCTTTTCATCAATATTGAGACCAGGAGCCATGCTATTTCTGGCGTCCATTGTGTACAGGCTGCTGCTTTCTACTTTCCCAATCTCATCACAGAGATTAAACGCATCTCCTTTTGCTTGATGTATTAAAATCTTTGATATACCAATGATTTTTACCTGTGCTTTGTGGTTGAGGCAGGTTGATGGTTAGGCTAGTAGAATAGCAGAGGGTTTACCTGCGTCTTACACAGGCTGTATTCATACATTATTGATGCACTCTGCTTGGACGGGCAGCCCTAGTTGACATATGACTTATCTTGCCATTGATCTCATTATCTAACAAAGATTTTGACGAGTACAAGAAGTTTTGGGACCTAGTGTACGGCTGTGCTGCATGGTTTTGAAATTAGACCTGTGCAATGGCAGGCGTCTGCAAATATTTTAATATTTGTATATTCAATATGCATTTAAATAGAGAGAGTGGAAAAACAGGAATTACAGTCATTAGCATTTTAATATCCTTTAGCGCAGGTCTATTAAAGCTGATCCTTGGTTTCTTATTGACAGTATAATTAAGTTAGCATTAAGTAAGCTCTGGTGGTTTCAACCAAAGTGGGCAATAATCATTTACATGTCTTCTTCTGCTCTTTGGTAAAGTTATATAACCAAAGATAAGACCGTAGACAGGAAATCTACAAGCTAATTCCTTGGTAAACACCATCTGGTCGCCAATTAGTGGACATAACACAAACATTGTCCAGCTCCCTCTGATTTTGTTTAAGACTGTTGGATTGTGACTGTCAGTTGTAATTTGCTCACCCATAGAAGTCACACCCCTTACAGAGATGAGGTTATTGGTCCTTGGATTTTTTTTAAACCTGATACCATGAGATGGTGATTGAACCTGTCCCTGTAACCATACTCTCTTCCTACAGGTCCACTCCATAGAGCTGGCCTATCGCTGTCATTGCGTCATCCATCCAACACAGGATAACAAGGACTCAGAATGTTCAACACAAAGAGGTCAGTACACGGTAGTGGTTTACACTGTTTTTACATGCAGTGTTTTTGTTGGTTTAACTGTGTTATCAATTCCATTTTTTTAAGTTCAAGCCTGACTAAGGCCCTGTTTCTACCTAGTATTAAGATGCATTTTGATCGGTTGGATCACAATTGGACGATGCTAAATACAGGTGTAAATGGTTAAATGTTTTAAACTGCTCTACTTCTGACCACTTCCACAGGTAAGTCGAACACGTCATTTGACCGGATTGCTTTCGTAGTGTAAATGCTCATGATCGAGTGCGTTCAAACAGCCACTGAAGACCACCTACTCTCCGCCTACTGAATGTGTAAACATCATGGGAAGCACACTAGCCAGACAGGATTTAAACTTTGTCAGCTGAAGACCCAAGTTTCGTTTGAAGATGAAAGACATACTAATCACAATATTTGCTCACCAATCCTAATTTCTAACACACACTCAAAGTGTTTGGCCTGTCTTGAGGCTGTCAGAGCTGAAACGAAAGCTGATGCTCTCTGTGTGTTTCGGAGTGTGTGTATCTCTGGGCACGCTCATACACTATATTGCCAAAATTTTTGGGACGCCTGCCTTTACGTTCACGTGAACTTTAATGACATTAATCTGTAGGGTTTAATATGGAGTTGACCCACCCTTTGCAGCTATACAGTTTTAACTCTTCTGGTTTAGGTTTAAGGTTTAGGAGTGTGTTTAAGGGAATTTTTGACTAATCTTCTAGAAGCGCATTTGTGAGGTCAGGCACTGATGTTGGACAAGAAGGCCTGGATCGCAGTCTCCGCTCTAATTCATCCCAAAGGTGTTCTATCGGGTTGAGGTCAGGACTTTGTGGAGGCCAGTCAAGTTCCTCCACACCAAACTCACTCATCCATGTCTTTATGGACCTTGCTTTGTGCACTGGTGTGCAGTCATGTTGGAACTGTTCCCACAAAGTTGGGAGCATGAAATTGTCCAAAATGTCTTGGTACGCTGAAGCATTAAGAGTTCCTTTCCCTGGAACTAAGGGGCCAAGCCCAACCCCTAAAAACAACCCCACACCATAATCCCTCCTCCACCAAACTTTACACTTGGCACAATGCAGTCAGGCAAGTACCATTACCAGTGGCGGCGTGCTTTACACCACTGCATCCGACGCTTTGCATTGAACTTGGTGATGTAAGGCTTGGATGCAGCTGCTCTGCCATGGAAACCCATTCCATGAAGCCCTCTACACACTGTTCTTGAGCTAATCTGAAGGTCACACGAAGTTTGGAGGTCTGTAGCTATTGAAAGTTGGTGACTTCTGCATACTGTGTGCCTCAGCATGCGCTGACCCCGCTCTTTGATTTTATGTGGCCTACCACTTCGTGGCTGAGTTGCTGTTGTTGCCAATTGCTTCCACTTTGTTATGATACCACTAACAGTTGACCGTGGAATATTTAGTAGTGAGGAAATTTCACGAATGGACTTATTGCACAGGTGGCAACCTTGAATTCACTGAGCTCCTGAGAGCAACCCATTCTTTCACAAATGTTTGTAGAAGCAGTCTGCATTCCTAGGTGCTTGATATACACCTGTGGCCATGGAAGTGATTGGAACGCCTGAATTCAGTGATTTGGAGTGGTGTCCCATACTTTTGGCAATATAGTGTTCATATGTAAATTGCGCAAGCTTATTTTGTCCATTAGATCAAAAGATCTGAAAAAAAACCCCATAAATGTTACCTGCCCATAGACCCTCCCTTTGAAGAAATCAGGACAAAAGTGGTTGAAAGTGGACAAAAGAGACAGATTAAAATATTAGGTGTAAACAGGTATGTGTCTCCCTCATCTACTTGTGATCCAATCGACCAAAACACATCTTAATACCAGGTGGAAACAGGGCTACTTAGGGTTAAATGTACTTTGAAATCACTAACCCTAAGTATCACTTTACTGTGTAACTATGCACATGAATGAAACCTCTAATTGTGCAATTTATTGAGAGATGTGCTATTACTTTTCGAAGCAATCATATTTATGCCTTGAATTTGCATGCATTTAAATCACCAATTATTTAGTGGTAGATATGTAGAGAGGTGGCAGGCAATGGTCATTCATTTACAATAGCTGGTGGTTGTCCTATTGCATGCATGGACCAAAACAACAGTATAAATACTTGTTAGACTTGCATTCAAAACATATGCATCATAAATTATTGATTGACTGTAAATCATTATGACCGCATGACTTGATTCGTATGACCATGCTTGAGGTGCATACACAGGTACAAAAGCAGGTCACTTTAAGAGATGGTGAAGTTCGAAGCAGGACAGTGAGTTTTCTAAAAGTGAACTTTGTGAAGCTCTGGTAAGAAAACCACAGGAGATAAGATAAGAGCATTATCATTTAAATAGCATAGACCCCAGGTGAAGATACTCCTGGATTCTAATATATTCAGGCTGTGATCGAGATATCGCTGAACATAAGCAGGGCTCTTGAATTTTTGTTTTAGCCCTGCGATGCATCATTAGAAGGTTCAAGCGTAAAAATCTCAAGAGGATTACATAATCCTCTCTAACCCCTAACCCCTCCCCTCCCCACCCCACTGCACAGCTGTCATCCTGCTTGATGCATGCCATAATCTGCATGCACTTTCCATTCCACTATACTGAAGATGAAATATTCTACTCAAGTCCTCTAGACATGCTGTAATTGCATTAAAGAGGACCGACTCCATTTCTGTTTTATTGATGACTACTTTGGGGTTGTTAAAGGGCTTCTTTTATTTATATATTGTTAGTTATTTCTTCCTTTGTGCCAATCAAAATGCATTCATGCCTGGGTTTTGGGATGTTTGGAAGGGAGTCTGAGGTCCTTTGAGGTTTAGAGTTATTTTTACCTGCAGCAGTACCGGGCTGTTATCTCTGCAAGAAACAGTGATGGGTTTCTTGGAAAAAGATATATTACACCATTTTTAAAGCTTCCTTTTGATTATATTAAAACTAGAAGGGGTGATCTGTGATGAGAATATGTACGATTTTAAGAGTTCAGAAATGCTCATTTTGAAAGGTTGTCCTAGAAGACAGTATTATCAAGACTCATCTTTGGATTTGTCTCGGCTAATGGAGTAACTACGTCAGTAGATGACGCAAGGATAGAAAAGAAAGGTATTGGTTTACAGCTTTCTTGGTCCAGGTGAATAAGGTTCACAGTGGCAGGTTTAACTAATTACCACCATCTAAATCAAGCTGAGAGCTGTTTTACCTTTACCTGATTACCTGAAGGCACTCTCTGTTTAGAACAGAACAAAACCATCTGTTATTACAGTATTTGGTTACGGTTGTTTAATTTGGGAGGAAAAACAGCTGTTTGCAACAGAAAGCAAGCTAAACATTAAGTATTTAATTAAATGCTTATTAAATAAATAAATTATTTAAAGGTACACTATGTAATGTTTTTGTTTAAAGTTAACAAAATATAAAACAATACATCTTCAATCCTTCTTCCAAAATGTGATTTTGTCTTACCCTGATTCCCTATGGTAAGCCTATTATAAGTGTTTATATTTTAGTTCTGTCGGGATGGTTTTCGCAGGAAATTGAGTACATGCATCACTCACCCATGCGTTTCTTGCCGTATCCTTTGATGCGTGTGTGGTGTGGGAGTGGCATAGGTTGATTGTTACAAATTAAGTGGACCCGCTAAATCTCAAACCTCCAGGGAATCACTCAAAATAAACAGCAAACAGAGGAGAGAATGCGACAGAGCGCGTAATAAAACAAGAATCAACATAGGCTTGGCTTTTCAGAGATGGCACGAACTGAGGGATTTGAAATGTTGTCACAGCGACGTGGAGGTAGTGTTTTTATTACTCAACAGGTAAGTAAGGTATTTTATTGAACAGATAAATTGCCATATGTAGCTCTCTAGTTCATGGTAAAGCATTTTCTATTGTGAAGGGTCATATTCATCTACACAGTCTCACAGAACCGAAACACAACCAAAACAATGTTATGCTGCAAAATGCACGCAGTTATGTTTTTAACCACTAGAAGTTACATAATGTACCTATAATATTAAAAAGTATATCCTAACATGTAATAACATGTTTTTAATTTATTAAATGATTTAATGAGTTGTGTAGTGAGCTGATGCCTAGTGGTAGCTGAGGTGCTCTTGTGGGCAACACGCTTGATTGATTCTTGCTTGCATCTTTTCTTGATCTAGTTTGACTCTCTTTATGGTCTTTACACAAAATAATCTCTCTCTCTCTCTCTCTCTCTCTCTCTCTCTCTCTCTCTCTCTCTCTCTCTTTCTCTTTCTTTGTTTCTTTCTCACTTAGTTCCCACTTGACTATCCCAAAGATAAAAAGGCTGAAAGGAACAGTTCAGTCATTCTGTTTCAACTCAACCATTGACCATTGAAACATTGGGGTCCCAATATCTATGGGACTGAGCTATATAGGGCCTTGAAAATGAAGATATCAAAAGGAAAGTTTATTAAGAAAGAGAATCTAGAAGGATATTAAGATATCTTGAATACTTCTTGAGCTACAGGCATGCAAACTTTGAAAAAGGAATATTTATGGCACTCAGAAAGGTTATATGAGTTGATAGAAAAACACAAGATACATTTCTAGTTTTAACATTATTTCTTCAGATATTCCTCTTTAAAAGAATAAAATATCAGCTGTGTGTAAAGTGACCCACATTTGGTTTTTGACCGCTGAAAATGTATGCAATTTACCAGTTTACTTATGGAGCCACATTAAGATCTCCATATCTCTGGGATTGAACCATCAAGGGCCTTTAAAATGAAGATAGCAAAAAGAAAGTTTGTTAAGAACCAGAATCTAAAAGGACATTAAGATATCTTTAATAATTTTTGAGTTACAGGCATGCAAACTTGAGGAAAAAAACACAAGAAGTGTTTTCTGAACTGTCACTGTTGGCATATAATGAAACAAAGATTGCTAAAGCCAAAATATTTTACTAATAGACCTACCAATCTCTGTGTAAAAATAAGATAATGAGGCTGCCATCTTTCTAAATTCATTTTTGCACATCTCCAAATCTCAGGTAAAAATTGTCAACAACAACAAAAAAGATTTTTTCTTTTTTTATTTTGTATTCATCAAATAATCCTGAAAAAAAAAAAAGTTTTCACAAAAACATTAAGAAGCAAATCTGTTCAACATTGATCATAAAAAAAAAATTTTTCTTAGGCACCAAATCAGCATATTAGAATGATTTCTGAAGGATTTTGTGACACTGAAGACTGGAGTAATGATGCTTAAATGATGATGCTTTACCATCACAGGAATAAATTATTTAAAATATATTAAAATACAAAACAGCTATTTTAAATTGTAATAGCATTTCACAATCCCACTGTTTTTATTGCATTTTTGATCAAATACCTACAGCCTTTGTGAGCATAAGAGGCTCTATAGAGGCTTGAACAGATGTCCAAATTTTACAGCAAAGACTAACCAGTAGGAGCAATGCCATGCGTTCTCCACAGATACAATATTGTAAGATGAAAGCCATTTCTTGGGGGATAAATGAAACATGTAGTCCCATCTGAATTATGTAAGAGGACAAAAAAAAATAAAAGTGTTTTAAGAAGGCAATAGTAGGGCATGTTTTTTATGTGAAGCCTTATAGAGCATATATCCTGTAAACAGCCAGGCGCGCAGAGTTTGTGGCTGTGCAGAGGCACCTAACCACTGCACAAACAATGAGCACTCAGCTAATTCAGAGTGACTGTTCTGTAGCTGCATTTAATACACTCACTGCACTACCCAGAGAAAGTTTGAAAGTTCTCCTGAGAAAGGAAGTCACACTTTCCTTGAGCAAAAGAGCAGTGAAGTGGAAGAAGACCCTGGGGTTCCTAAAGTATTGCTTTGAAAACTGTGTATAGGTGAAATTAAATTTCCTCAGTGTCACCGGTGTAACTATGAGAAATGGCTACGCCTGAGCAATTGCCTTTAGGTCCTCCTTAATTGTTAACAAATCTTTTTATTTCTGGAGTGATTCATCCTCTAAGGTAGTCGTTTGTAGGGTTGTAACATCTCCCACCTTGCTAAATTCAGATTGACTTGTCTGTTTTTTGCAGAAAGGAAGAAAACTTTGAAAGAACAAGAGTGTCTATCTATGAGAGCATGAAGGAACACAGAGTACATTTCTTAGAGTGGATTATACACTCTGTACTAGAAACTCAAGTGCTTGCGTAATAAGCCTGGAGACCTAGGCTGATGTTTCAAGAGTGATGAAAGGAAAAAAAACATTGAATACAACAGTGCAAATCATATTCATATCGAAATTGGCTTGGTGTTGCTGAGAAACACATGCAAATATTGTGCATTTGTTTGAAGCATATTTAATGATTTAATATTACATCTAAATCTCCAGAGAAATGTCACTTATTTGAATACACTCTGAAAAGGGCATCATTTCAAAACTGAAGGGCACATTTATAATAATTTGAATTCTGTTTGACAGGCTAGACAGAATATAACCTCTCAGCAAAATTGATTTGTCTCTGGTTTCTAACAAACTGCCTATATGCTAGCTTTTAATATAAATGCTTATTTTATTTTAATTTATTTTATAAATTGCCCATTGCATGAAAAAAACCTCATGTAATGCCAAGTTAAAAAGCCAAGTCATGCAAATGAATTTGCTGCATAAATAATTTGGTTGCAATCTTTCTATTTATGGCAGCGTTTCAGTGGAGATGTCTTATTTGATGCAGAAATCTTTATTTCTGTGGATTACATGGCTATTTTTGATTCATTTGTGCTTTTCTGTCTTGGCTTTGTGAAAACAGAAGTTTTCCCAGTAGTCTTTTTCTTTTTGTTAGTGTTTGTTCTTCTAAAACATATTCAACAATGACCCACTTCCAGACTTTGATGTCAGAATCTCACAGAGCACAGAATGTGAATATTTAATATCCCTCATATTATCATCAGGCTTATGCAATAACAAGCTTTCTGCTGGATTTAACAATTTCATTACAATTTCTTTTGTTGGCATTGGTGGTTGCCAGAGAGTTACTATGGGGTTGCTAAGGTCTTCTGAGTGGTTGTTAGGAGTTGCTATTGTGTTGTGAGTGGTTTCTAGGTGGTTACTTACTTGGTTATACGTCTTGTAAGTTCTTTCAAGGAATAAACATTTGAAAAATACTTCTGTCACCCTTTATGACTATGGCTTTTAACTTCTACTTGCATTTGGTTGAAAAGACAACAAGACATTTAGTTAAAGGTGCCATCGAATGTTTTTTTACAAGATGTAATATAAGTCTAAGGTGTCCCCTGAATGTGTCTGTGAGGTTTCAGCTCAAAATACCCCAAAGATTTTTTTTTAAATAATTTTTTTAACTGCCTATTTTGGTGCATCATTATAAATGCGCCAATTCAGGGCTGCTGCCCCTTTAATTGATTGCGCTCTCCGCCCCCTCAGAGCTCTCGACTCTAACATTGCATAAAGTTTACACAGCTAACCCTCAAAATGGATCTTTACAAAGTGTTCGTCATGCAGCATGTCTAATCTCATAAGTATGGTATTTATTTGGATGTTTACATTTGATTCTGAATGAGTTTGATGGTGCTCCGTGGCTAATGGCTAATGCTACACTGTGTAGTAAAAGTGTTTAAAAATGAAAATAGCGACGGCTCTTGTCTCTGTGAATACAGTAAGAAACTATGGTAACTTTAACCACATTTAACAGTAATCTAACGAAACATTTAGAAAGACAATTTACAAATATCACTAAAAATATCATGATATCATGGATCATGTCAGTTATTATTGCTCCATCTGCCATTTTTCGCTGTTGTCCTTGCTTGCTTACCTAGTCTGATGATTCGGCTGTGCACATCCAGATGTTAATACTGGCTGCCCTTGTCTAATGCCTTTCATAATGTTGGGAACATGGGCTGGCATATGCAAATATTGGGGGCTGTTATGTAACAGTCGGTGTTATGATGAGATTCGCCTGTTCTTTGGAGGTCTTTTAAACAAATGAGATTTATATAAGAAGGAGGAAACTATGGAGTTTGAGACTCACTGTATGTCATTTCCATGTACTGAACTCTTGTTATTCAACTATGCCGAGGTAAATTCAATTTTCAATTCGATGGCACCTTTAATAAATAAATCAGAATAGTAACACTCAGATTAAGGTTGGTTCATATTTGAATGTCTAATAAGTTCAGTGCCCATAGGGTATCAGTCTAACACCTGCTGCTGTTATGTAATATTTAAGGAGTTCAGCAGGAGTTTGAGCAGCTTAAAATCTGTCATAATCTCTATTAATGCTCTCTTACCCTTCATTAAACATGTTCCATGCTGATACAGAAGTAACATGAATGACATCTGCTAGTTCTGTTTAATGCATTAATATTTCTGTCACTTAAGCCACGTTTCCATCGAGGTTACCCAGATCAATTTGTCCCAGGAACTTATTTTCCCCCAGACCTGTTGCTGTCTGCATTTCCATCGCGGTCTGAAGTACCGTGAAGAAAAGTCAGGTGACGTAGAACTGGGTGCGACGTTCCAGTTTCCGCTGGATTTCGTCCTCCGTATATAAGCTTAATAAAGCCTGAACCTCGCCTTCGGTCCATTGTTTTTTAAACTCCAATGTTAATTCGAATAGCAAACGACTCTTAATGCACGTACCGCAAAAGACTTTTAAAAATGGTGGTTGAAATAAAATGCTGCGTGGAGTCAACCAATCAAAATATTGCATGAACTCAACTAATCAGCATGTTCAGCGCCCAAGTCCCATCCCCGAAAGTTCCTGAACTTTGAAAAAGTACTACCTTGTTAGCAGGGACTTTCTGAGGGGAGAATTTTTACCTGGAACTTGATTAGACCCTGGTCCCTGCGGTTGAAACGCACTGAGTACCAAAGTCCCTAGTTCCTGGGAAAAGTTCCTGCAGTGAAAACACGGCTTTACGTTTTTTTTTTTGTTTGTTTGTTTTTGGTTTTTTTTTTTGTTTTTTTTTTGAGGGCAAGATGTTTAACTTGTTTCACTGTTGAAGCATTTTTTTCAAATTTTAGATGCATAGCATTGTCAATGAAGTTTTTTTTTTTTTTTCTTTGTCAAATTTGATATAGTAAACATATTGTAATCAAAAGTACTGAACTGGCATAAATGTGCACAAAGAGTGTTCAATTTAAAATCACAAAAAAGCTGTCACTTATCTCAGTTCATTGCAATCTCACAAAGTTCCATTATAATCAATTAAGTGGCCTACACAGCACAATGAATCTCTTTCCACATTATCATGTCTACCCTTTTTGAAAGCCAGGAGAACTCGGCACTGAACAAAACTCTGACCTTTTGAGCGGTGACACCTCTGATTGGTCATTGCATTCAGGAGATCAACAGACATGTTTGTGATTGGCTTCATTTCTCAAAGCTGCAAGAACACATTGTAAATAGAAACCCTTTGACGCTCTCCAGAGTGCAAACACGAATACGCACTGGAGCATTTGTCAAATCAGTTTCGCCAATATTATTACAGCATCAACTGAGGGTGCTCTTGCTTTCATTTGAGAGAACCAGGCCTGCCTCTTGTGTGCCCAACCCCCCCACCCCACTCCCATATTTGTCAAGAAATGTCACACCCGTTCCATTACTGCGAGTTTCAACACACTATTAACACAACTCAACCAGGCCTCATCCCTTTTATTTTACATATGCCTTTGGCGGGAATTATTTAAATGAGGAATATTGTGACATGCTTGTTCCTAGAAGAAAACTCATGACAACTGAGGCATTTCAGGGAGTTCAGAAACAGTGCTTACTGATATAGAGAATAACTCTCAGTTCAGGGAGACCGAGATGGCAGAAAGCGCATCTTGTGTGTTTTCTTTATTTTACAAAGCCACAAAGTTTTTTTTTTTTTGTTATTGTGAGTTTACACAAATAAAAGTAGACAGTAGAAGTAGACCTTTTACAGTTTCGAATGATGTTTTGTAAAATGTGCAGGGCTGGTGGTACACCAGGAGAGTTTGAGAACTACTGCTATAATCCATTGGATTGTCAGGGCACCACAGCAGATGCACATTTAGACAGCTCCTTCCATTTCTGGTGGTTCTTGGCCAGGACTTGTGTCTTAGCAAAGTCAGCTCCAATCCATTCTTTGATATTGTCTGCCCAGTTTTTCCTGGGTCTCCCTCTCCTTCTTGTTCCTTCAACCATGCCCTGGAGAATGGTTTTGGCCAGCCCGGAGGATCTGGTGCCACTGCAATTTCCTTCTTTTGACAGTTGCCAGGAGTTCTTCATAGGGCCCAGCATGCTGCCTAATGGGGTAGCACACTTCCTAATTGGTCACATGGTTTTGCAGCTGATGCCCAGAATCTTTCGAAAGCATCGCATATCCAAGGCCTGTATTTTCTTTTCAAGCTCAGCTGTCAGTGTCCACAATTCACATGCATACAGGAAGATTGACTTCTTGTTCCTCCATATTGGCTTCAATCTGGCAAGTGATGTTGTAGTCTGGGCTATGCTGGACATAATTTCTGGTATGGATCCCTCATTGGATATCATAGCGCCAAGATATTTAAACTGGCACACTGATTGCTGGTACTGCTTCTGGATGGTTTAAATTGATGTCAGTAAAAGGGTAAAAATGTTCAAGGGTTTTGTGTGATTTGTGGCAATAATTTGTGTTTAAATGGAGATTATTTCAGTAGGTTCATGCATAAGGGAAACTGACTTTTATTGGTAAGTTTGTATGCAAGTATTGTACTGGACTCTTTGAATGTGCTTTTAGCTGTAGTGTCCTTGATGTTCTGAAGGCAAGCAGTCACTTGATGAAACTTTATTTCTTGCCCATCATTTTAATCAGCTAATTTACACACCGTGTGGTAATGCTTGGCTATTAGTATTGATAAAGGACTACAGAGAGTGTGTGCTTTGAATAGTCAACGCAAACCAAAATGTTGCTTTTATTTTCCTGTTTTCTTTCCGTGCAAGTTGGCCATAAATTTTCTTTTGTTTGCTCTGGACGTTCTCAAACCACAAGCAATTAGGTCATTCTGCAGAGGGACCTGGGTGCCGTTGATGCTTAAATATTGTTGACATGGAGAGGGCTCTTGCGAGCAGTTTCACATTTACAGAGACAATTGCATGTCGTAAATGAGAGTGAGTCCATTAGCTGATAAGTCCAGCCCAGATTTATGGCATTTTAATATCTCCCTATGGGACAATAAAAGCAGGTGATCTAGCTGTGACAATAAAAACCTGATTTTTTTTTTTTTTTTTTTTTTTTTTTTTTTTTGACCCTTTTACCAATGTCAACAGCAATATCCTTTAGCAGCCTGCTTTAGTTTGTCAGTATTTATTGACATTACCATGACAATTTTCAATATCGATATCTGAGTTTTCATAACGATTGTTAAGGTTGAACATGGTTGGTAGAAGGAGACAGCAATAAATGGTTGGTTAATTCCTAAATGAAATTGTCTTAGCAATATTATGCTTTCTATTGTCCTGGAGATCTGTGTCCTGAGCTCATTGCTCGGGTGAATGAGTGAGTGTGAGACTTCAGACTGTTTTCTCTTGATCTAGGTCAGTGCATCTAGACAGGGCTGCCTGTCTGTCCCCATCACTTGTGTCATCTGTAGCTCTTGGTCTTCATCTTTCACCTTTACTGCAGTATCTGCAAAAGGGACAGAGTCACTAAAAATGTTTTCTAAAGGCTACTTTTATGCACTCTGCAAAATAAGCAGAATGCAATATGTATTGATTTTGTGTGGTATTCCAGCAAAGATGCTTAATGTCATTGTTCACAAAGAGATATTAAAAGAATCAAACATGGACTGCTTAATGCTTTTGGGGAAGAAAACCTGGACCCCAGGGGAAAAATAAACCGATAAATGTAAAAAATTAATTAAAATGTATTGTGCGCAAATTTAAGACATACAAAAGTTGTTGGGTCGGTAAGATTTTTTTCTCCGTTTTTGAAGGTCTCTTATTCTCACTGACATTTTTTTTCAGGATTCTGTAATGTATAGAAAGTAAATCTTGGAAATCTTTTGTAACAATGTCTTTACTGTCACTTTTGATTAACGTAATGCATCCTTGCTAAATACAAGTATTAATTTCTTTTAAAAAATATGTACCCCAAATTTTTGGAAGGTAGTGTATATGTAAAAGCGACAACAACAAAAAAATGAAATGAGATTAAATAAAAAGATTTATTGCGGTTGAAATTCTTTAAATTAAATGCATTTTTTCCCTTTCTTTATTCTAGGTTGAAGAAAAAGTCCCAGTCAGTGGACATCCCTGATGAGGGTTATGCCGGTTCATTCGTCAAAGACCTGCTGGCGTCGCCCATCATACAGAATATGACCAGAACAGCCATAAGAGAAGAAAAGGAGATCAATACCAGCAACATCCAGAAGGCTCGTAGTCCTCGACGTGGAGAGCTCAAGCGAGGTTATACCTTAGGTGCGTGATGTCTTCTTCAGTAACCCATCTGCCCAGATTTATTACGGTATAATCTGTTCTTAAGGAACAGATTGGAGTTTCCTTTGGCTTTCTTAGCAAAACCGCTTATCTTGGGTTATTATTTAGTATTTTATCATTTCTATTGTATTTTTTCCTATTTAATTTTAGTTTTAGTATTGTAATCGCACTATGTGTTTGTTTTAATCTAAGTACTTAATGATTTTAGGTGTGTAGTATTACTTACTGAATGTGTTATGATGCATTAGAAAACACTTAGAAAACACTTCTAGTACAAATTGAACACATTAACATTAACATTAAAATTGTCTTTCGGTGGAAAGGAATATTCCAGTGAGACTTGTTAGTTATGCTTAATCCAGTGTTGGCACAGGAACTGGCAGGCCGGCCCTGCGGTAAGAGGAAAACGGATACCTTTGAGACTGTAATCAGAGGAGAAAAGAGGATCTCATCCCTCTGTGGACCCACACACACAGAGAGAGAGAGTAATTACTCCTGAGTTGCAAGAGATGCTCCAGCCTCTAGACTGAACGGAGAACCGTTATAGTAACAATAACGAACACACTTTAACCCTTTGACTGTTACTTACATCTTGATGAATCTGGTCATTTCAAAGGGTATACTCAGTATTTTGGTCTTTTCGAAAGATATACCCTACCGTTCAATAGTTTGGGTGTTTTTGAAAGAAGTCCCTTATGTTCACCAAGGCCATATTTATTTGATCAAAAATAGCAGTAATATTGTTAGAATTTAAAACGACTATAATAATAATTCAAGTGTGATGGCAAAGCTTAATTTCCGCACTCTAGTTTTACTCCAGTCTTCAGGGTTACATGATTTACATGTCCAGGGTTAGTTCACCCAAAAATCATTAATTACTCACCCTAATGTTGTTCAGAACCCATAAGACTTTCGTTCATCTTCGGAACACAAATTAAAAAAAAATTGGATGAAATCTGAGAGCTTTCTGTCCCTCCATAGACAGCCACACAACTGACACTTTGATGCTTCATAAAGAGATCGTAAAACTAATCCATATGAATTGAGCAGTTTAGTCAAAAACGTCTGAAGAGATTCGATTACTTTATCCTCTTGTTAAGTCGTGACGTAAGGAACGCCATTTCTGGGTCCAAGCCTCAACTCGTTTCACTTGAGAATGCCATCTCCATGGCTGTTTTTGAGCGCTATTTATTCATATTAAACATTTAACATTTTAAAGTTAAGCATTTAAAATACTTACAGTCTACACCAATGTTTCTCAACCAGGGGTCCATGGAACCCTAGTGGTCCTAGACATAATGCCAGGGGGTCCTTATAAAATATCTGAATATTAATTTTTGTATATTTTAACATTGACATGTTCCCGTAAAAGAGGAAGATAATGTATGTATAATGTACCTGACAATATGACTAAATATAGGACAAGTCAACAAATGTAGTAGTAGTAGTAAATTATACTTGATTGCATTTGGTTGTCACAAACCAGACATTAATGATACCAACGAGCCAATTTTATTCTGGGGTCCTTGAGGATGGTTCCAAATATGATGGGGGTCCATGACTCAAAAAAGGTTGAGATTCACCGGTCTACACAACAGTCTCCGTGTTCACAGCGTCACAGACATTAATATTTTAACGATTTATAAAAGATGAATCACTGTCTGGCCATCTGGGATTTTTGGTATGGAGATAAAGGTTATGATTATAATTTTTCGGAAGTATTACACCACATCGTGTGTGTATATTAGCACCGTTTGTTGTTTTCTTGTGATATGAGATAGAGCGTTTGGACTCGGAAGCGCTGCAACGTGACGTCAGACTTAACAAACGAATATGATTATTTAGGCTTTTATTCACATATAAACACTGACCAGCAAACATAAACAGAAGCTCAGCCAAACCTGCTTGACACGCGAGAACAAATCTCTTCCGGAAGCTCTAACGTGATGCGTAACACAACAATTAACCTCATTGGTTCTTGAGGAAGCTCAAACATGCTGCATAACATGAGAATGAACCTCATTGGTTCTCGCACGTCAAGCAATATGCTTGAGCTTTCATTTACCACAAATGATGTGTAAGTTGAGAAATGTTTATATGTGAATAAAAGCCTAAATTCAATCTGTTCATCATAAAAAGCAATTGAGTCTTTTCAGAAAATTTTGGACTAAACTGCTCAAATCATATGGATTAGTTTTACGATCTTTTTATGAACTTTTTGAAGCGTCAAATGGGTAGTCCTGTAGCTGTTTATGGAGGGACAGAAAAAAAGATCTTCATTAAAAAAGATCTTCATTTGTGTTCCGAAGATGAACAAAAGTCTTAAGGCCGTGTGTCCACCACATTTTTTTTCCAGCTACTAGCATGCTTTTTCAATTGTTTTCAATGGGAACGCCGCGTTTTTTAAACGCCAGGAGCGTAACGAGGCGCTGAGCGTCTTTTTCACGCTCAAGCGTTGAGAACTCAGCGTTTTTTACCGGTCGCCTCGAGTTGAAGAATGTTCAACTTTGAGTAAAACGCTGCGCTCATCACTGTCACTTTTTACCCAGCCATCCAATCAGAGTGGAGGAGGGGCGGGGCAAATACAACACCGACCAACTGTCACAACATTCTTGCTGTACAATGACATCAACAAGAAGAGAACAGAACAAAATGGATGAAAAATTGATATTGCTGGTCTCCGAACATACATAGCAAGTATTCCACATTGTGTCAACATTTTTAGTCTGAAACAAATTACCTGCAGAATCAGTTATAAGTAACAGTGCCGCGGATATTCCGTATCATAGCAACAAAGCGTCTCAACGAAAAAAAACGCTGCGCTGCAGAAGCACTCTCAAGCGCTCACAGATAGGCGTTTTAAGCAGAGCGCCTAACGTTTTCAGCTGGCTAAAAACGCTTTGGTGGACACACGGCCTAAGGGTTTGGTACAACATGAGGGTGAGTAATTAATGACAGAACTTTTATTTTTGGGTGAACTGTCCCTTTAATAATCATTCTACCATCTACTTTTTCTCTTGTTTCTAATAAGAAATACTTTTCTCAAGTTTTCTTGGCAAAATATAGCCTCACTTACTGTTTGCCAACTTTGTGGTCAATGAAAAATGTTATGTTTTAACAATCAGCCTTACTTCCAGTATTGCTTCACCACTATCAGTTTCATTAGGGCATAATGAGGAGACATTTTCAAAAATAAAAAATCCATTTGAACTTTTTGTGGGGATTGATCTAAAGAAAAAGATAATACATTGTACACTGCAAATTGAAACCACCTTACTCTTTGATTCCATGGGTCATGCAAAGTTCAGAAGGCTTTCCAGACCAAACAGTTTGAAAGTTGCTAGCAGAAGAAGATTTTGCAAGTTAGTTCACCATAAATAATGCACTGTAATAACAAAAACATCTATTGAATATCCACTAGTCTTGCTCTTTCAAGCTCTTTTCAAGCCGCTTCTGATCTTTTGAGTACGACTACAAATAGACATGATGCATTACGCTTCCTAATGGCCATTTTAGGAGAACTGGCTGTTGTGGTGGTGAATAAACGCACTCATAATCCTCAGGTGAGCATGTAAACGTACATTTGGGTGTTGTTTTATACCCAGACAGCTATACCATAAGCTCAGTTAACCTTGTGAGCATGCAGTAATTACTTCAGCAAGATTTTTCCCAAAGGACAGATACTGGAGGTATTTTGTGACATCCCAGCGTCGCTTCCATTAAGGCTAATGTTTCTCATTGTTACCTGCAGGGCAGGGTCGACGGCAGCCTGAGGCTTCAGTTCAGTCTCCTGTGACTGATGATGCAGTTCTGCTGTTAGATCTCCAGCAGACGGGTGTCTCTCCCAATTAACTATCTAGGGAGAAGATCTTTTAATCAAAGCCCTTTGATCAGATCTCCGCCGGACTAGTGTAGTAGATGCCGTAAGTCAAACTAATTAGGCTGTTAATCACAGTGATTTGTTCGCTGTCTTCAGCAACATCACATCAGAGTTCATATAAATGCCTTTTATAAATGTTTCAGCAGTAAGTGTGGCTTAGATAAAGACTTTTCCCTGAGGCTTTACTAATTTGTACATGTTCCTAAATGTTGTTCTTGCATCTAATGGAACTGGCTGTTCTATGAACATGAGTGATGCAATCAGTATTTTTGTTGTCCTGGATGCTTTGTCCATTTTCAGAAACATCAAGGGTTAAAAGAAAAAGCACAGTGCGGCGTTCTTGGCTTTTAAAGGCTTTTATAGCTGTGTGTGTGTGAGTGTATTGGAGATTGAACCTCACAGCTCAGAATTAGCTCTCGTATGTAGCTCCCTCACAAACACACACATACACACTCACAAAAAGTAATCTTCTCAAGTGAAGTGCAGTGGATGCTGAGCTTCTGTAGAAAAACACTAAAATAGAGTGGATGGAAAATGGGAGTGTTACTTCCCCATACACAATCTTCAGTACATGTCATATAAAATGTTGTTTATTTGTTTTCTTTCTGCATGATATTGTGAAAACTTATGGACTTGCCCATATTTATATACTGTATGGATACACAGTATATACATTCACTGGCTGCTTTATTGGATACACCTTGCTAGTACCAGTTTAGACCCTTTTTGCCTTAATTCTTTGTGGCATAGATTTAAAAAGGTGCTGGAGACATAGCTCAGAAATTTTGGTCCAAATTGACATGATAGTATCGCACAGTTGCTGCAGATTTGTGGGCTGCACATTCATGATGCGAATTTCCCATTCCACTACATCCCAAAGGTGCTCTATTGGATTGAGATCTGGTGACTGTGGAGGCCGTTTGAGTATAGTGAACTCATTATCATGTTTGAGATGATTTGAGCTTTGTGACAGAGCGTTATCTTGCTGGAAGTAGCCATCAGACGATGGTACACTGAGGTCATAAAGGGATGGACATGGTCAGCAACAATACTCAGGTTGGCTGTGGTGTTTAAATAATGCTTAATTGGTACTAAAGGGCCCAAAGTTTGCCAAGAAAATCTCCCTCACACTATTACACCACCACCAGCCTGAAGCGTTGATACAAGGCAGGATGGTTCCATGCTTTCATGTTGTTTATGCCAAATTCTGACCCAACCATCTGAACATCGCTGCAGAAATCAAGACTAATCAGACCAGGCAACTTTTTTTTTCCCCCAATCTTCTGTTGTCCAGTTTTGGTGAGCTTGTGCAAATTGTGGCCTCAGTTTCCTGTTCTCAGCTGACAGGAGTAGCACCGGTCTGTCCTTTGCTGCTGTAGCCCATCTGCTTCAAGGTCCTACGTGTTGAGCATTCAGAGATGTTCTTCTGCAGACCTCGGCTGTAACGAGTGGTTATTTGAGTTACTGTTGCCTTTCTATCAGCATGGTCTGGCCATTCTCCTCTGACCTTTGGCACCAACAAGGCATTTTCATCCACAGAACTGCCGCTACCTCTCTTTTTTTTGGACCATTCTCTGTAAATCCTAGAGATGGTTGTGTGAGAAAATCCCAGTAGATCAGCAGTTTCTAAAATACTCAAACCAGCTCATCTAGCACTAACAACAATGTCACGTTCAAAATCATTTGAATCACTTTTCTTCCCCATTCTGATGCTCAGTTTGAACTTTAGCAGATAGTCTTGACCATGTCTACATGCCTAAATGCATTGAGCTGCTGCCATGTGATTTGGCTAATTAGATATTAGAGTGTTTTTTCATACGGTTTCATTTATTCAAATTAATTACAGTAAGTGACATTAATATAAAATAATAAGTAATGCAAATTGTTGGTTTTCTTTGAGGATTTATCAAGGTTTGGACACTAATGGGTTAACTATTTTCAGACACTACTAAGATGAGCCAGCAGAGGGTGTATTAAACTTGCAGTAAGTCTCCTATAAGTAACATTAATTATTGTAAACAATACTGGTTAATCAATGTTTTTAACTAAATTTGTGTTTTTCCATTCTGTAATAAATAATACTATTGTTTTAATGTGTACATTATAATTATTGTTATTATATTGTTATTATTATAAGTTAATATAAAATAAATAAAAACAACAAAGCTTGCGGACATGCTTGCCTGTTGTTGACTTGCCTTGTGATAGAGGTAAATGTGACCTACTTTTCCCTTTCCAGGCATCATGCCAGCTGTCAAAAGTTTTAGTCGAGATTCAAGAGTCCAAAATTCCTGGCTAAAGCAGCATAACACAAATGAAAGAGCTTGTCTTCTCGTATTGGAGTACATTTTTTATTTTCTTAATTGATTTTCGTTGATGTAGCTGCAAGCATGTTCAAAACCGGTATGTAGTGGAGCTGTTTAAACTATGCATTTTAAATGTTATTTTGCAGCTCAGCAGGATTGCATGGCATACATCACAGATTTATTGCAGAAGCAAAGTGAGGCTGCTATGGGCAAGGATAATTTGACTCGATATATGAAGCACAAATCTAAACTTGCCAATGAACTTGTTGTAGATTCACTAAAAGTGATTTATTCTGATTCCAGGCTGGCTGTTTTCTTGCTGTAATAGATGTCCTCCATTAGAATATGCCGATGATTTGAGCAAACAAATTGAGGATCTGCTTAAATGTGTGAAACATGGGAAGATTTCAAATTCTTGGTAACATTTTTGAAGCATGTTTTAATATGTGTGGTTGCTAGGGTATTCTGGGCGATTACATACCAAGTTTATATTTTATTTTTATTTTATTTATTTAATTTTAAACAGGCTTATAATAAATCCAGATACCTTCTACCTCTTTTCAGCAATAATCAATCTCCACTCTTAAAGCAACTGAAAGCTGTGGAGACACTCAAGATTGAGTTTATTTGAGTAACTCGTGCAATCCTGCAGCCGGGGAGTGTAGGGAGTGACGGACACTTTGATTGACAGCAGTTCATAAATCCATGTAATGACTCCAGGGTCCTGCTCCGCTTCCCTGTAATGTGACAGGTGATAGGAGGAGACAGCAGACTGCTGAGTTGGTGTTTCTCACAGCTGACCTTAACACTTTTCAACCCTCCCCGCTTTTGTCTCCATGCAGCAAACCCGCAAGAGAACAGATGCTGCAGTCCAGAGTTCATATGCAGACATAAATCTGTTTAAAAGTGTTTTTTAATCTGAATGTAAGAATCATTATTTAGGCGGCCATATCCTCCCTCTAGATAAACATTTGTCAGCCTGACGCAATGCATATTGGTAAAATGAAAGCCATCAATTCCCTTGTTTTAGTGATACCAGTCACTTTTCTATAGTAAATAGTTCAGTAAATAAAAAGATCAGCATGTAATTCCAAGCAGCATGCTGTTTTAGATGTGGATGGTGAATCAATTTTGGACGATTTATTTCTTTAATAGGTAATTTAAAAGCCACAATAATGCCCCCTAAAAAGGCTGCAATGTTCAGTCATAATTTATGCTTGCATTACTATTTTTCACCCTTCTCTGATCCTCAGAATTAAACAGGCTGTTTTTACTAATGTACCATTAAGACTTCTCTATGTAAATTACCTCTGTCATGATTGGTTACCGTCCGCATAATGCAGTTTATTAGGGTGAGTCAAGTTGCTGAATACTGAATAGACGTTCATGTGTATTATGTAGGTGGTCATGTTAATAAGCTCATGGTTCTAACATCATAACATGACAGTTTTGGAAAGGCCTTTTTTCAGCTTAGTATTCATCTGGAAGTTCTTGAAAGTTTGTGTCTAAACGGTGCTCTGAACTGAGCAAGTAAAATAATTCTTTCCCAATATCTGGTCCCTTTAAGGCTTGGTTTAAACTGCTGGCCCTTGCAGTTTCATTATAATGGGACATTTATGAGACAAAAGGGACACCATAGTGTAAATCGGCCTGCATAAGTCGTGTTTTTAATGCGCGTGCTTTATCCTCAGCACCTTCCAGCCTCTAGCTCAGGTACTTTGACAGAGGAATCCCTGGGGTCTCATTTGGGTTGAAGTGTGCAGCTGGCATTTCAAACAGTCCTGGTACGCTGTCTTTACATCAGGCTTACACTGAGTAAGAATGACTTTAATTGGCACTCCAGCTTCCTTTAATCTTTGAATAATGAAGAACCATTTGAGGCTGGCGAGTTGGAAGGTATATCATCCCTTGAGTAGTCTTTTGATGAGAATTAGTTAGTTTTGCACACTCAGCCTAGTTAAGAGATGTTCTCTCTTATACTCTGAATATGTAACTAGTGATAGCAGTCATGATTTACTTTTGAAGAACTTGTTAGTTTAATTTTTATGTTCCCTCAAGGCAGGGCTGTACGTAATTTTTCTTTTTTTTTTGCACATCGCACTGGTGCTATAGAGGTCAAAAACTTTGTTGGCACACAAGTGTAGCACAAGTATAAAATATCTGTTACCATCTCTGAAAACAACCACAAGTAGTGCAGTTCAACACTTAAACAGGCATGTGACCAATAAAGGACATTATGTTCTATACAGGGCATACCAAGAAATGTTTTCAGATGAACATTTTCTTAATTTGCCACAAATGGAATGTAGCACCTCTTGCTTAACATTAAGTCAGTTTTGTTTACATATCCCAAAATCACTAACCACAATCCAAACAACATCAACATTTAAATTATTATTTTTCCTTTTTTTTAACCCAAAATAGGGGGTTGTGACTGGGAGCAATAATGAGTACACGCATGTATAATGTATTTTTCATACTCGTAGCTAGAGGGCGCCCTAGCGCAGAAACTCCACAAGTGAGACTCATAGAAGTCATAAACCTTATGACGTTCCAGAAAACCCTTTATATGGATAAACGCCTCCAGCTCTTGCTAGCAGAATGAAACACTGATAGAGCCGTTCTGACCAATGAAACGTGAAGACAAAAAAAATACGATTGCGACAATATACAGTTTATCTGTGTTCTTCTAGACATCTCAGGTATTTTCATAAGAATAAAGTATATTTAATGCAGTGCTAATCGACATAGCCTTTATCACTGAAATATAATACTATAAAATAATACCATTTCTGCCTCTGTCTATGATGAGAAGCCACATCAGATCACAAAAGAATCATTTTAATCACTTGACTGACGCTGTGAAGTGAGTTTGGAGTAAAAGCATGTCATTAAATGATCTCTTTTGTTGGACAATAGGTTTGTAAACGCATCTCATTACAAGTTTGGAACAATGTTTGGCGCATGTTGCATTTTCAAATGCATATTATAAGCAGTGTTGGGGGTAACGCATTACAAGTAACATGAGTTATGTAATCAGATTACTTTTTTCAAGTAACTAGCAAAGTAATGCATTACTTTTAAATTTACAACAAAATATCTGGCCATGTAAACATGATGCTTAATGCTGTTCTAGACTAAATATGAGCATTTACTCATCTCATTTACAGATTCAGTATTCCACAAAATGATTAAAAACAGTGAAATGCAAACTCAGAATATTACCCAATATTATTGCCATAATTAAATATGTTAAAAGACACAAATATACTTTATGTATAATCTCACTTTATTAACCAATGTCTTTGCTGCTGACCTTCGATGATCCAATTAAACTATACTAACAAGCAAAAATGACTTTGATCTGCGACAAAACCCCCCAAAACAAACAAAGCAATGATAAAAATGTAGAAGCATGTACAGGTGATAATTTGCATTTCCTTCAGCCTGAGGCTTATTCATTTAACTTTTGGTCTGAATGGGCCTTAACCTTTGCAAAAATAGAACTTTTGTGTTTGTTCTTTTGTTATAAAAAAAAAAAAAAATCAAGCCCAGCCCAGTTGAGAAAAAGTAACACAAAATGTAATCTAAAATTATTTTCCATAAAAAGTAACTAAGCAATATTGTAATGCATTACTTTTAAAGGTGCCGTAGAACGTCTTTTTAAAAGATGTAATACAAGTCTAAGGTGTCCCCTGAATGTGTCTGTGAAGTTTCAGCTCAAAATACCCCAAAGATTTTTTTTTTAATAAATTTTTTTAACTGCCTATTTTGAGGCATCATTAAATATGAGCCGATTTAGGCTGCGGCCCCTTTAAATGCTCACGCTCCCCGCCCACGGAGCTCGCGCTTGCCTTTAACAGCATAAACAAAGTTCACACAGCTAATATAACCCTCAAATTGTTCTTTACAAAGTGTTCGTCATACAGCATGTCTAATCGCGTAAGTATGGTATTTATTTGGATGTTTACATTTGATTCTGAATGAGTTTGATGGTGCTCTGTGGCTAAAGCTAACATTACACACTGTTGGAGAGATTTATAAAGAATGAAGTTGTGTTTATGAATTATACAGAGTGCAAGTGTTTAATAATGAAAATAACAACAGTCTTGTCTCCGTGAATACAGTAAGAAACGATGGTAACTTTAACCACATTTAACAGTACATTAGCAACATGCTAACGAAACACTTAGAAAGACAATTTACAAATATCACTAAAAATATCATGTTATCATGGATCATGTCAGTTATTATTGCTCCATCTGTCATTTTTCGCTGTTGTCCTTGCTTGCTTACCTAGTCCGATGATTCAGCTATACACATCCAGACGTCCTGCCCTTGTCTAATGCTTGAACATGAGCTGGCATATGCAAATATTGGGGGCATACACCCCGACTGTTACGTAACAGTCGGTGTTATGTTGAGATTCGCCTGTTCGTCGGAGGTCTTTTAAACAAATGAGATTTATATAAGAAGGAGGAAACAATGGAGTTTGAAACTCACTGTATGTCATTTCCATGTACTGAACTCTTGTTATTCAACTATGCCAAGATAAATTAAATTTTTAATTCTAGGGCACCTTTAAAAGTAACTTGTTCACAGTGCACTTCATCATGAAACACACTGTGCATATATTTATTTAATTGAAACTTTACAATTTCATAATCGCATTAAGCCAAATCTTGATTTCAGTTTCAGTTAATCATGCAGATCAACCTGACACCAAAAAAAGCACACGACAAACACTCACATCACACAAACAAGCTGTCTCGCACACAAAACTGTGTCACACGTGTGCTACTGAGGTCAATTTGTACATCGCACAGATCGATTTTATATTGTATCGATTTTATATGTCTGTACACTGTACAGCCCTGTCTCAAGGTCAGTATGAACTGAATGTTCAGCTCCCAGATAAAGGCGATCAGGAATGCTCAATTCTGAATCGCACCTGTTGTATCCCAACAGCTTGTACTTTTCTAGGTGAGCGTGATTAGTTTGTCTAGGGTGAATTGTAACTAAACTCCACAGGAAGCCTGTGCCAAAGCGGACACCTTCCATTCTCACCCAAAGACCCTTCACCCCCGTCGGCGAGCGTCTGTGAAGGCATCTGCTCGTGAGAATCAGTCAGGGAGCCATTTCCGCCACTGTTGGGAACCTGCTTCTAAAAATAACCCGTCATGGCCAAAGGTGCCAAGATAATAAGAGGCTCAGAGCAGTGATTTATTGTCCTGAACAGATAGCAAGGGGAAAGGCTGTCACTTTTCTTTTAGACCAGTGTTTGTGGGCTGCTTGTGTCAACTGTAAATTCAGGTTTTGGTATTACAATACTGTTCAAAAGTTTGGGGTCAGTAAGACATTTTTTTTCATTCAGCAAAGGATGCATTAAATTAATCAAAAGTGACAGCAAAGACTTTTCTATGTTACAAAAAATATATATTTCAAATAAATGCAGTTCTCAGGAATACATTACATTTTTATATATATTTAAATAGAAACAATTCTTTTAAATTTTAATATTTCACAATATTACTGTTTTATTTTTCATCAAATAAATGCAGCCTTTGTGAGCAAGAGAATTCTTTCAAAAACCAGTCCCAAAATTTGAATGTAAATGGTCTTTTTTTAAATATAACAGAATCTGCAATTCATAAATACCGAGAAGTTTGGGGAAAAAAAAAAAAAAAAAATTAAAAAGACATTTTTTTTACATTGTGCAGTATGTTTGATTATTAGTATATCACTAATGACGTTGCTCACATTTTCTGCAAAATCTGTGGTATTCTGTGGAATTGGTTTAGACACAATAAAATATTTTAATCATCAATATTTAATGAATAAACAGACAAGGGGAAATGGAATTTGTTCAGTTTTATGAATGACATGCGTTATAGTTTTGCAGAAATCAAAGCTACAATGTTTATTCTATAACTAATGAGTTTTGTTTTGTTATAGATATATTAGTATATTTTTCAACTATGGCCACTTTCGGGCATGTGGGATTTTTAGAAAATAAATTTTTAGAACACACCTTTTGCAGTCATAGACTAGTTTATTTAATCTGTTTGACTCCATCGTCTTGCATTTTAGATATACAAAATAGACACAATTACAATTTTTTAAATTTTTTTTGCATAATTTAACAAAATTACAGTTTGATTGGAAATTATGCTCTATAAAATTGTAAGATTATTCTTTTTTATTTTTATTTTTTTTTAAATAGAGTTGCATAGTTTAGTATTCAATTACAGTTCCAAGAGGTCCAGTCTCTATATTTCCATCCCAGCGGAGGTCCAGATAATACTTTTTTGGAACAGTTATACATTTCCATCGTGGCAACCGTAGTACTTTGTAAAAGGAAAAAAATTTTAAACACTCAAAGATGAGAATCTTGGGCCCCGAGAGCCAAAGCAGTGATCTAAGAATTTTAACCAGTATTCACCAAAAAATGTAATTATTTCTCCAAAATGGATATGAATATAAAAAAGGTAAGATCAGATGTTTTATCAGGCTATTATTTTTTGTTTCTGCTACTGTTGTTAAAATAACCCCATCATCTACAACTCTTAATGTGGCGGTTTAGCATCTCTAGTGGGAGAGAAAAACAATGCACTCGGAGCGAATAAGGGCTTGAATGAAGCGGCTTTGGTTCTAGATAAAAAAATATTACATAATGTAGCACCGAAAAATCATTACCGTAAATGACACTGAGCACTTGTGGTGTGTGTCGCTTGTACTGTAGAAACGATAACATGCCGCAATTATGTCCCGCGGCCCGGATGGAACCAAACCACCAGCTGGTTTAGAACTTGTGATGTTTTTATGATGGATTTTTATAGTTGAAACAAAATTGGAGTATTAGGCAAGGAATAGGCATTTACTGCTTTTACTTTTACATTATTTTATATTTACATAATTTATTTTTATATTTTGTTTTAATACATTATACATAAAAATAATAAGGAACCACAACACTGTGACAGATCAATAAACTTCAAAACAGAACGATTCACTGTTAAAAATAAGATCAGTGAGTCATGACAATATGATTTTCCATTACTTTAACTCAAAATAATGACTTGTACAGCCAGTTTGTTTATAGCTACTTAAAAATGTAAGTTTACAACTTAAGTTTTTAAGTTGAATTAGGGCATTTTTTTATAGTGTAGAGAGAGAAAAAAATCAGAAAACCATTGAGAGTGAAGATGATCACAATATCATTTCTTTTTAATGTCGTGCCTATTTTAATCATCCAAACATAAATCACCCAAATGCAAGTGTAGTTTATTTTATTAGGCAGGCCAAAATATCAGAATCAAATCTGCTGTGCTATAAACTCTCAGACGTTAACATATGGTATCAGCTGGCATAGTGCATTGATCCCCACACAAGTATGCTCATAAAAATGACATTTATAACGCTTCGTAAAACATCTCTACTGTTTAATGGCATTTTCTTGTCGCCAAGACACTTAGACCCACAGGTCGAGTCTGACGTCCCAGTAGACCGGTGTATCCAAGCACACCGTGATAGCCGAGAGCCACTCCCCTGTGTGCAGGCAGGCGGACTAACTAGCCGACTGGGCTGCAAGCTTCCTCTCTCTCTCTGTCGCTCCGCGGCTGGTGCTAACGGACGAACAAACGCAAGGGGTGGGGGGGAAACAGACCGTGCGGAGCGCAGAGGAGATGAGAAGAGAGAGGAGGACCATGACTAGCGTAACCCGCGCTCTCCCTCGTTTACTTTCAGACACCGGGCAGAAAAAGAGTGCGCTGGAGAGGAAAGATGTTCGGAGGATATCCTTCCAGAGGCCCAAAGGCACCATGGAGTATGTGGTGAGTAGTAGGTGTTGTCTGTCTGATCCAGGTGGCTTTGTTTACATAATGCACCGGTGTGTGTGTGTTTGTGCGCTTGACTAAGGATGAGTGTGTGTACACAAAGCCGCATGTATGTAATTATGTTTGGGATGGAAATGTGTGCTTGCACATCAGGTATGATTCATTCACTCTGCAGAGCTGTTAGTATGTGCTGCAGGAAAGACTTTAATTGCTCTTATTCATGGTACAGTAGTTTACCTGCTGTCTTTTTGCAGCTGGGAAGCAAGGTGTTATGACAGGAAAATATGTACCACACATAATAAAATGACTCTATATTAGGAGATTGTGTGATATCTTATTGTGTGAGCATTTAAAGTCTTTGCAGAAACATGCCTTTCTCCTGCCTTTATCATTTTAAATGATTTGAGAAAGAGAGAGAGAGAGAAAGCGAAAGCAAGAGAGAGCTTTTTCATATGCTCTTGAGATGACCTCAAATCAGGTGGTGACTTTCTCCATGGTAACAGTGGCATTGCCGGGGATGCTGGGAGATGAGGTGGCAGCTGACTGGTGCTTCTGTCAGCCTGCTATCTTTTAGCCAGACCTTTAAGTGCATGGAATAGAGGTTTATTTAGAAAGTCTGTGTGTATACATACAGCACATGGATTTTATTTTATGTTTCTATTTTGTAGTTTTTTGGGGGTTTTTTATATTTTGTGAATGTAGTTTATTTTATATCAGTTATATCATTGATTTAAACCAATATTGAAATTAGATAATATCACCAGTATTATTTTAGTATAATTTATTTCTATTATTTATTTTTTAATATTTTGTATTAGCTTTGATTTTTATATTTTCAGTTTTCATTTAAAATTTTTGTTTACTTTTTAGTAATTTTGTTAGGTGCTTTTGTCATTTTTAAGAGTTTTAGTTCTTTTTGAATATTACTATTTAGGGTTTTATTTTATTTTTATATTAATATAAATTTTAGTTTAATTTATTTCCAGTTAGTAATTTTACTGCTTCAACTTAAACTGTTCAAATTTCAGTTAGTTGTCAAGGCAACATTTGTAATTTGTAAAGTTTTTCATCTAATGTTTACATTTTATTTCAACTTTATCTCAATTAACATTTTTTTTAATAGTTTAAGGTTCAGTTAACGATAATAGATCCTGATCGATTTTTTTCAAACATTAGGCTGCTGTTGTTCTGATGTCTGATTTTGCTTAAAACATGTTAAATTCAAGGTTTCATGTGAGTAGTATAAATTTTACAATATACTGTATGATATCGGTATCAAAAACTAGATTTTATAGAGAAAAAAAATGTGAGTGGTACCCTTTCAGGTGTTGCTATGCAGTTGCTATGGCAATCTGGGTGGTTGCTGGGTGGTTGCTATTCTCTATGAATTTCTCCCAGGCTTTGGTCCAGTCTATGGTATTTTTTTGTTCAATTTTATCATCCATCAGGAGAAAATCGTCTGATAACTTGGGAAAGGAATAGCTCTCCTCTCCTCAAAATGATAGTCTCATTCATGTCTTTGGCACAAATGGTGCAAGTTACATGCCAAATTTTAATACTTGGGATTAGGTTATCGATTTCAACCTTTAATATATTCCCTGGTCACTGAAAAAGTTGGTATGAAACTGCTATGAAGGGATTAAAAAGAATTTCCAGAAGTTTTTGAAGCTGTTACTGTTGCTGTTTTGTAACCAAGCCCCCACCTTTCTCTTTCTTATTGTCAGTGTTGTGAAACCGTACACTTTCCCTCTGTAATTGCACACCCTAATATCCACACCAACCAATCATAGTGATTTGTGGCCCTGTGACCACAGAGATTGATGGGTGTAATCAATCAATGCTCTTAGAGCTACACAGCGATTGTACTTCATTCCTACTGTTGTGATGAGATCCATGTACCTCATATGAGTTTTCATTCCATAGCAGATATTGGAAGCGGGGTTCGCACGTGGATAGAAGATTTGATGAAAAACTATTTCTTGTTGAAAAAGATATCTTTTGAAATGGACAGTTTATTATATCCAAACTATATTAAACTTACACACACACACGCACACACACAGATAAACGAACATATACATGAACAGAAGATGAAATGTATATATGCAAATGTGTGTGAAACTCATCAGTGAACTCAGGGTCCCTCTGAAGGATAAATTGAATGCAGACGGAGAGATGGCCCTCAATTATTTATGTCCGGCTGTTGGACTGTAAGCGATACCCAATGAGAATCAATGATTTGGATCAGGTGACTGAGTGATCCGGAGATCTGAGATCCTGCCACCTGGGGATTTATCAAAACGTACAAATGTGACATCTTGCCACTGCGACGAGCCATCAGAGGATGAATTCCTCATTGTCGACATTGCAGTAAACACACTCATGCATCATGCGATATGAAAGCCCTCAATTATAATTTGTCTCGAGATAATGACTGATTCACTGAATGCTTTTTTTATGGCATGTCATTTCTATAGGTGTTATGTTTCTATAATGTTTCATCAAATCACGTCTTTTGTGGCATAAAGATGCTTTTGTTTTTATTGGGTGAGATATTTTTAAAGCTTTTCAGACTCGGTGGTCATCATGGAGCCGGCTCAATACGTCCCTCTGTGCTCTCTTTTGTGTGTTTAACCTGACATTTAGAGATTCTTGAATGCTATTTGCAAAGCATACAATCATCTCCCCATGGCACTGAAGGACAGATATTGTATCTCGAGAGAAGGTTAGAGCTCTTCAGCTACAATCAAACCACGTGCTTCTGAACAAGTTTGAAAGATATTGATTTAACACCTAGTGAGTTAGAGCTTACATAAAAGCTGTTTTGTTATGGACAATTTTGATTTTGGACATAACCATTAGGTTTTAATGGGCAAAATCACATTTAAACTGGTTGGTTGCTGTGGGTTTAATCATTTTGACTTATACAGTTAGATTTTTATTGTGTATTTTACATACTGGATGACACTGGATAAATGTAGCAGTTACGAAAATAAAATAATGCTTTGTTTTTGTTTTAATATTGCACTTTTTTCAGACGGATAAGAGAGAAAGGGAACTTTAATTTTAGATGATGTGTTGTGTTACAGGTGGACGTCTCATAAAATGCATTGGTCGGTTTTCACAGGGGCCTTGATTTGCTGTTCCAACAGATTTAAAAGCTTAGTCAGCCGTGTTACTTGGAAGCTGATGTCTTCATTTTAGAACTTTTTTTAGCTTATAAAATGATATCTAACTTTTGTTTTTGTGTGCCTCAACTCTAGGTGGAGTCCCGGGACACACTCAACAGCATTGCGTTGAAGTTTGACACGACTCCTAACGAGCTCGTCCAGCTCAACAAACTCTTCTCTCGCGCTGTGGTCCCTGGCAAGGTACTGTATGGTGTTGTCATTTTTAGAGCAGATGGTCTCTATGTCCAGCTGAACTCTCTTTCAGTTAGGGCTGGACGATATGACCAAATTCTTATTTCACGAAATGAGAAATTTTATTTCATATATCTCGTGATAGTTATTTTGTGTTATCTCATTTCTGTTATTAAAAATAAGAAAATAAGAAGCAAATTACAAACAATAGGACAAATACAATATAACAGAAATATGAATTAAATTTAAAGTTTTTCAGGTACAATAGGTGTATTTAAAGTGATAGTTCACACAAAAATGAAAATTATTCCAGGTTTTAACTCACTCAAGCCATCCTAGGTGTATATGACTATCTTCTCTCAGATGAACACAATAAAAAATATCCTGGCTCTTCCAAGCTTTATAATGGTAGTGAATGGTGCTAATGATTTTGAAGCCCAAAAAAGTATATCTATCCATCATAAAAGTAATCCACACATCTCCAGGGGGTTAATAAAGGCCTTCTGAAGCAAAGCTATGGGTTTTTGTAAGAAATATATAATTATTTACAACTTTATAAAATATAATAACCAACTTCCAGCAAACATCCGTACGCAACTTCCGACTTATGGCAGAAGTGGAAGCTCTGACGTGACGGATGACATATTTAACAAATGCGGAAAGGATAGAGCAAAACAAAATACAGGTCACAAATTAGAAGTCTAAAACAAGAATTTTTAAAAGAAATGTCAGAGGATTTCGATATAAGAGAAGAGGAGCTTGGGTTTGTTGCCCTGTTTGTTTGTTTGTTTGTTTGTTTTCTTACAAAATCCCATCACATCGCTTCAGAAGGCCTTTATTAACCCTCTGGAGCCGTATGGATTACTTTTATGATGGGTGGATGCACTTTTCTGGGCTTCAAAATCATTAGTGGCATTCACTACCATTATAATACGGAAGAGGATTAGGACCAAGCAATAATAAAAAATAAAACCATCTTGAGATTAAAGTTGTTAAATTTCGAGAAAAAAGTCGAGATAAAATGTTGAGAATAAAATCATTAAATTATGAGGAAAAAAGTCGTTAAATTACGAGAACAAATTCGTTAAATTATGAATTTGTTCTCATAATTTAACGACTTTTTTCTCATAATTTAATGATTTTATTCTCATAATTTAATGAGTTTATTCTCAACATTTGATCTCGACTTTTTTCTCGAAATTTAATGACATTTTTCTCATAATTTAATGAATTTGTTCTCGTAATTTAACAACTTTTTTCTTGGAATTTAACGATTTTTTTCTCGTAATTTAACGAGTTTATTCTCAACATTTTATCTCGACTTTTTTCTCGAAATTTAATGAGTTTTTTCTCAACATTTTATTTAGACTTTTTTTTCTCAAAATTTAACGAGTTTTTTCTCAAAATTTAACAACTTTAATCTCGAGATGGTTTTATTTTTTTATTATTGCTTGGCCCTAATCCTCTTCCGTATTATAAAGCTTGGAAGAGCCAAGATATTTTTTAATATAACTCCAATTGTGTTTGTCTGAAAGAATACACCTAGGATGGCTTGAGGGTGAGTAAATCAATTTTTTTAACATGTAGATAGAATTAGTATAGAAATTTTGCATAGTACAGCAAATATTGCATAGTCTTCACCTTCTGAATTAAATATAAAATGTATTCTTATTAAAGCTAAAAAAAGTTGTTCAGTCTAGAATAGTAAGTTATTTTCTCTTTTGTTTGATTCACATTAATGACAGAGCAGCAGGTAGGTTTATTAGGCTGCTGCCACTTTTTTTTTTTTTTTTTTACACCAAATGCACAGATCCATTATACTGATACACATCTGTTTACTTTCACTTGAGACATAATTGGCTGTGTTTATATGAATACTCCACACAATGGGCATTTTGACATAATTGCATGTGTACTATTCAACCATTCAAACGCAATTAGATGTGAAAGAGGACTGAATTTGTGATCACCTGCTGAGAGACGTGGCTTTCTGTGCGCACACTTGTGCTGTGTCAGTCAGCCCGTGCACTGCATTAAGTTCTTATTGTGCTTATTAACTCTTTTTAACATTGAGCATGTCCCAAATTCACTATTTCACTGTTCTCTTTCAGGATTTATTGCGCTTATAACTCTTTTTAACATCAAGATTGTCCTGCTCTTTATATTCTCATTCATGCATTTCATCACTCTTAAGTGTCAATAGTGCTATATATTGCAAAATATAGCAAAATCTCTAACAATAGACATTTTATACTGTGGAAACTTCATTTATCGTCATTCTGCCCAGCCCTACTTCTGGTCAATTGCTTTTCCCAGTATCTAGTGTTGTAAGTGTAAGGTGAAAAATGTGCCACTTCTGAAATTTCAAATGCCTTTTTAAGTTGCAAATTCATCTTGGTGCCTCCACAGTTTCGCAGTAATGAGCAGAGATATTGTGATCCTCAGGGTGAGAACTGGAACCATTTAAAACGGGTAAAATGTCCTGGGTAAAAGTGGCTTTTATAGAAGAATATACATTCTATTTGTTCAGTAAATAATTTCAATGCTGAGTTCTGAATAATAATCCATGCTCTCTGCTTTCTTTTGTCATTTGGTTTTGTTGGAGATCAAACTAGCTGTCTGCTTGTTTTCATTCACTAATTTCATTTGCCCGTGTAATTTTACTTCTCTAAATACTAAATGCTGTTTGCATGTGAGATGATATAAATCTAAATTGTGTGTGTCTTGATCTTTAGGTTCTGTATGTCCCTGACCCAGAATACATCTCCAGTGCGGACAGCTCGCCCTCCCTCAGTCCCATCAGCCCCCTCTCCCCCACCTCTTCAGAGGCTGATCTGGAGAAGGCCACCACAGTAAGTGCCACCTCAATCTTCATCCACAGCTTTCAGGGGGATCGTATAGTGGGAGGACATGCTTATGCTTGTCCTTTATCATTGTTTAAATTGCATAGGTATATGATTAAATGATTTTGGATGCCAAGGTCTGATCAGTTTCCCACAACTTGTTACTCAAGCAAGAAGAATTGCTTTTTATATTGTTCACCGCACATGCTTTTTGACCTTTGAGCATGCATTGTTTTATGTGCCTTTCTATTGTGAAGTCCAAAAATGTTTTAGCTCATTGTGGTGTATAAGCATATTTTTCCATGATTTGGAACAGGGATGGGGGAATTTAGTATTCCATGTAATAAGTTGGGTTTCATTAATGGCCATTCAGTATAATATGAAGACCAGCAAGTTATTAAGTGAAACGGCTTGAATCATGATTTCACACTAATGTAATCTATGTCTAAATTTATGCAATAGGCCGTATAAAGTGAAATAGACCATGTAAAGTGAAATATAAGTTCCATGGACTATCAGTTTGCATAGCTTGCATTTTTACATGGATTCAATTATTTTCCATTTACTTCAACCAGCTTTTTAATTTGTAGTTGCTGAGCTGAGCCTGTTCAATTAAATAGGTCAAGAGATCCAAATCAGTGGCCAAACTCCTTTACATACTTGAAGACATTTTAAAGACCTGCTTTGAGATATATAATAAATACATATATATATATATATATATATATTATCTCGAATCGCAGCCATGCTGATATAGAGTGATATCACACGACTACGAGTGTGATATTGCGTTTATACAACAGTTTGACGGCACAAGTGTGTAAATGAATAAGAAACAACAATGGAGTGTCTTTAAAAACCCTCTTTTGTGAGGAACTACTTCCTTCCGCCACAGATTCAAATCTCAAGTTGACCACTTAACAGATGAGCCAAGTTTCCGTTAACAATTCTAAAACATTACTTTAGAACTAGTAACGAAGGAACACTGAGTTGCTTCACTGAAGCTTGTTGTATTATGTAGAGTAGATTATTATGAGTGGGAGAGAGATCGACTAAGCAATTGAAACAAGTAATAGATTAATAAGACAAAGATTGCTCATTTGATATACACAAAACAAATTATTCCTAATTTTTAAACACTATCTACATAAGAGCCAGTGGCAAAAGGACTAGCCAAGATGAAGCTGTTCTCTGTGGGTACACGAGTGCTGAAAGGTTGCTGACCGCCTGGAGCTCACATCTCCGAAAGCGTCTAAACAAATGTTCAAATAGGTGCTATGTTTACATATAAATTGCATATTTGAGGTCTAAACAACTACATTCTCAAGTTAAAAAAACTCATTTCGTTACACAATAACAGTATTATCTATAAAAATATGGTGGGTTTGCTGGTCCGCCATGACACTCGCTGTGAGAATGCTGAAAGTGGAGTGATTCAAGTGGTGAAACGGTTCCTGTGGTGATACTGGTAGAATATTATGGCTGGAAAACCTCTCAGCCAATCAGATTCGAGAACCAGAAAGAACTGTTGTGTGTGTATTTGTTTATTCATTCGTTTGTTAGTTAGATTTTCTTTTTTGCTGCCCTTTTTAAAAATTCTAGACTTGACCTACGGTATAACTCAAAAGTCATGTGTACTATATATTTGTGTGTTAGTTTGAAACTCCATTCCCATCAATTATAAATGTATGGAAAAAATAACCAGTAAGTTCTTAAAAGCTTCCCCTTTTGTATTCCATAATAGATATCATGCATGTTTCAAACATCGTGATGTTGAGTAAATTAGTACATTTTCATTTATGGGTGGACTATTTCTTTAATCTCGGTCTCAGATAGTTTTGTGTCCACAAGGGGGTGGCGATGAATTTCCCTTTTGGATAAAGCTATTACTTCTCTATGTTGCAGAGATTCCAGTAATTGTTGTATTCAGACAAACTGCATTCCTCCCAGCTCTATTTGTCCCTAGCTGGTGATACTGGATGACAAATAAGAAGGAAGATATCTTGCAAAAGATCACCATGGCTACTTTTTCTAGCTCTTATCTGTCCTTGTGTGGTTTAAGGGTCTAATTTATGTCCTGGACTGCCATTTTGAGGTTGCCAAATGGATTGTGTCACCTCTGTTGGATTAGTGTGTGCCTCTGTGTGTAGTTCCGGCTCCATATGGTCATGGATTTACTGGTCCTGCTGCCCAATGCCAGTGATTCAGGGTTACACGGGTGCATTTCCTTATGAGTCATCAATGGATAAAGCAAGCACATGCACATTCAAACTTCAAATGTATTCAGGTATCAACATGCATCTCACGAATAAGAATGCACATACATATTCCTGTCATTTTAATAGCCTGGAGAATTGACTATGTTACAGTACCATCACATTACGTTAAAACACGCATGTGACCATTCATGCAATATTCATGTTACTCAGTGCTGGCTTTTGCATTTTTAGCATACTTATTATACATACACAGTGGAGTGCATCTAAATTGTGCAGTCAGTCACAGCAGCCATACATTTATATACTTGTCCAGTCTGTACACATGCAATATTCATGTGTCAGGGAAGACATACTATGCAGTTAAAGGAGGGTTAGTTCACCCAAAAATGAAATTTCTGTCATTAATTACTCACCCTCATGTCGTTCCAAGCCCGTAAGACCGTCGTTCATCCTCAGAACACAAATTAAGATATTTTTAATGAAACTCAAGGGTTTCTGAACCACATAGGCAGCAATGTCATTGCACCTTTTGAGGTCCAGAAAGGTAGTAAAAACATCGTTAAAATGGACCATGTGACTACAGTGGTTCAACCTTAATGTTATGAAGTGACAAGAATACTTTTTGTGCCCAAAAACAAACAAAAAAATAACAAGTTTATTCAAAAATTTATTCTCTTTCATGTCAGTCTCCTACGCTGTTTATGTAGTAAACACAGTGCAGAGCTTCCGGGTTCTATGTCAGAATGCCGACTCATGCTGATCCATTATTCTGCGTCAGTATCGCACGCATGCGTCTTGCTGCTCATGTGAACCACGTCGGCCAATACTGAGCCGGTGTTCTGACGTAGAACACGGAAATGCTGCACTGTGTTTACTACATAAACAGCATAGGAGACTGACATGAAAGAGAAGAAATTGTTGAATGAACTCGTTATTTTTTGTTTTGTTTTTGGGCACAAAAAGTATTCTTGTCGCTTCATAACTTTAAGGTTGAACCACCGTAGTCACGTGGACAATTTTAACAAGTCTGGTTCAGAAACCCTCGGATTTCATCAAAAATATCTTAATTTGTTTTCCAAAGATTAACGGAGGTCTTACAGGTTTGGGACAACATGAGGGTGAGTAATAAATGACAGAATTAAAATTTTTGGGTGGACTAACCGTTTAAGCACAGTGTGGATTTACCATTTTTTCTACATTAATGTATGTTTGCCTCAAACATGCTGCTCATGGCCCATCAGTTGCAGTTTTAGATATGAGCATCTTTTGCTGGTTATGTTTACTGTTGAGGGCCAAATTTAGTTTTATACATGCAGTTAGTAGACTACTTAAAAAAATGTTTCTATGTTTGCATCACTTGCTTGGTTGTAAACTCCAGTAAACAACCTGGTTTTCTGTTATTAGCGTTAAATGAGCAAGTGATGTCTGTTTGTCAAGTATAAGAGGTTGCAGTGTGTTCGTGTTTCACTGAGCTCTTTGTGTGATAAGTTGAAATATACTGAGCGAGGAGTCAACCATGTGTTCCGTATTTGCAATTTTAGCTCAAATCCAAGAGTATCAGCTTGTTCACATTTCAGCTCAGGATTCTGCTGCAATGCATGTGAAATTTTGTAAAGCTAAAACAAGCAACTTTTTATAATCATTAGATTTGTATTGGTGTGTCAGCACAAACTTTCAGTGAGCAATGACTTTCCTTTTTCTTGTCCTATAATGAGCTCACACACATAAACACACAAAGACGCTGACAGTCACTCAACCGGTGCAGCACCATGTTAGGAAACCTGCCTCAGTCTCCTTGGTTTCCGTCTGTCAGCCTTTTTACAGCAGAAAGCCCTCAAGGGATCTACCTTATGCCTTAATGGGTTGTTATTTCCAAGCCTACTTGTTATGATGACACTGTGTGTGTGTGTGTGTGTATGTGTGTGTGTGTGGGTGTGGGTGTTAGAAGATGTACTATGAGCACAGGATTGAGCCACATTCAGTGTGATGTGGCGAGGGTTACCACTGATTGAGCTGTTTCTCACACCAACTTCATCCCACCAGGACTCAGATGATGTCCACCGGAGACACAGTACCCATGGCCTGGGTCACGGGCCTCCTCGACCAGCCAGAGTGGTGTCGTCCACCTCCGAGGAGGAAGAGGCACTTACAGAAAAGTTCCTTAAAATGAACTGCAAATACATCACAGATGGCAAGGTGAGTTTAAGTTTCTGCTAGTCAGGTGCACAGATTGTTACTAGTCACTGGATTTGCCAAAATTTGCCACATTTGATATTTTCAAAGAGTTTTTGTTTGAGGTACTTGGTATACACTACCATTCAAAAGTTTAGAGTCTGTAAGATTGATTTATTTTAAATTTAATAACTTAATACTCAATTGATATGAAATTTATATTCAGCAAGGATGCATTAAATTGATCAAAAGAGACTAAAGACTTTTACATTGTTACAAAAGATTTCTATTTCAAATAAATGCTGTTCATATTCATCAAAGAATCCTGAACAACATTTCAACATTGATAAAAAAAAAAAGAAATGTTTCATCAAAAAAACTTACTGAACTTTTAACGGTAGTGTATATGTTCAGGAAACAAATAAATAAATGTGTGGGTGTGGTTGTGTGTGGGTGTGTGTGGATAGATGGCTTTGAATATTGGGGGGGTTACCTCCCCCCCATCCCTCCCACAAACTACGCCCCTAGATAGATAGATAGATAGATAGATAGATAGATAGATAGATAGATAGATGGAAATTTATTTTTATAAATATCTATCTTTCACTTCTTTTTTCTCTTTTAGGGTATAGTAAGTGGTGTTTTGCTGGTAACCCCGAACAACGTCATGTTTGACCCTCATAAGTCAGACCGGCTGGTGCAGGAGCGAGGATGTGAGGAGTACGGGATCATGTGCCCGCTGGAAGAGGTGCAGTCTGCAGCCATGTGCAGGGAGATCACCGACATCAGGGTCCGAGAGCTTGTGCCACCGTAAGTTGCTTTAAAGCTTGAATTACTTAATTTAGTTACTTTTTGCTACAGATATGATGATCGTTTCTATGTTGTCAACCCAGAGATCTAGAGCTTGAGCCTTCAGTACCTGAGGTAAGCCATCTCAAGAGAACGCCACGTCCTAATGCAGGCGATACGGCACACCGAATCCGTGAGACGGGCAATGACAGTGCCAGTACGGCCCCTCGTAGCACGGAAGCTTCTCTATCCGAAGACGTTTTTACTGAGTCAGAACTTTCTCCAGTCCGTGATGATGCCCTCGCAACATCTTCTGACGAGCTGCAGCAGATAAAGTCCTCTGGTGCGTCTTCTGAATCGGTGCAAACCATCAACCAGGCCGCCACAACCACTGAAGAACCTTTAATGTCTGACCAAAAGGATGTAAAAGAAGCTGTACAAAATGCAGGAACTGAGGGAAGAGGATGGAGGGATAGTGGCATTGAGCAGAGTCTGAATACCTCAGATTTATACAATGAGGTGCTGTCTGAGAACGTTCTGGAGAATGTGATGAGGGACCAACCTGCAGATGAGGTCAAATCACGCACCACATCTGAGTCGCTTTGTTCGGACACTGTGGCTGTTGAGGATTTTGCAAAAGCCCTTGAGTCACAGAAGAGTACTGAAGCTCAGACTATGCAATCGACCAGTGATATGAAGGAAGGAGAACAAAGGATGCCCGGTGACTTCACACCAACCTATGAGCTTGGAGCAGATGAGGGACAGAGTGCAGAGGAAGGTAACCTATGTTAAAGTCAACATGAAATCAGATTTGACACCATTAAAGGATAGTTCACCCAAAAATAAAAATTTGATGTTTATCTGCTTACCCTCTGGGCATCCAAGATGTAGGTTACTTTGTTTCTTCAGTATAACACAAATGATGATTTTTAACTCCAACCGATGCGGTCTGTCAGTCGTATAATGCATGTCAATAGGAATTCCATCTATAAGAGTCAAAAAAACATGCACAGACAAATCCAAATTACGACGACACATTGATGTCCTAAGACACGAAGCAATCGTTTTGTGCGAGAAATGGAACAGTAATTATATACAGGGTTCCTACGCGATTTGGAAAAGTATGGAAAAGTATGGAATTTGATTTGAGTAATTTCCAGGTCTGGAAAAGTATGGAAAAAAGAAATCAGAGTATGGAAAAATATTTGTGTTTCCAGACTATTGTCTCTATTCAGTTTTCTAATTTATCATACCTGCAAACTAGTCACTTTACAGCGAAATTAGCCCTTTTGAATCAAAATACATAATTTATGTGAATCGTGTAGATCCGAAGAGGTTTTTTTCGGGACGAGTGTGTGTGTCTCAGCATTCTCACAAGAATCGAAAATGGGCTACTTTCCCATAGGCTGGAGTGAGTGGCGATCTTTCTTGCTGCTCTGTGGCGTGATAGATCGCTGTAGCTCTCATGAACCAACCATCTCTTCTGCTTTACTAGTTATAACGCAAAATAAACATGATTGAACATCCAAAGGTATGTTGAAAGATACAGTACAACTTGCCGAAATCCGTATCATGTCACATGCAATCGATCAATCAGTGTTTCAACCACAGAAAGGCATCAATAAAACAGCTTGTAAAAATGTCACATTTAGCCTACCTCAGAAAAGCCGTTCAATGTCCAAAAACTCATTATTCAGCTACAAAAATCAACTTCGAGCATTTTGCTAAATATATGCACTATAGGCTATTGCATGTTCATTGTACTTGTACTTAACACATGCTTTAATGTTGAATGTATAAATCTGTTTCATGACAGCCACCATTTAAATGTTTAGGCCTAAATAAAAAAAGAATAGAAAAATAATTGTCATTAAAAATTTATATAAATTTCCTTGTGTAATTTAGCCTATATGTAAGTAGCTTACAAATCAATTTTAACCTAATATTATAATGATGTACCAGCTGTGGTTCTCTGTGTAGTTTACAGCATTAGTTGAGAGAATTTTTTTTTTCTTGAAAGGTAATCAAATCAAATCAAATCGCAAGCTTCTGAATCAAAATCACATTCAATTGTGAACTTTGTGTCAGTGCTCAGCTGTACTGCCAGTAATTTATTATGAATATTTATTACAAATGTTGTTTTTTTTTCATTTATGTTCTTGTCAAAGAGCACCAGAAGGCTTCGTTTACTAAAAGCTGTTTGTTAAAATCACAAAAATCTTCTCCTTGGGGAGGATGCCCCCAGACCCCCCTATGATAACTTAGTTCCTACACATCACCTTTTACACCTCTTTTGACTTTGCAGATGCTTATAAACTCATGAATTTTTTTCAAATATTACTGCGATTATACTGCGCTTGTGTAGGCTACTCGTAGGCTACTCTATAGAAATGCTTTGATACCAACAACAAATACCGACAACAGAGCAAACACAGAGCAGAATGGATAAATCAGAGAACGATGTCAATGAAGTAAATGTGTCGAATTATTAGAATGTTAAACAAATTAAATATTTACACCTATGTAGCGAGTGGTATGGTCGGAAAGGGAAATGAACCAAGTCACTATGCCACCCTGTTAACCCCAGGTATGTGGTTTTAAGAAGAGAAGGGCCGAGACCTGAATAGTAAATACCAAACTTTATTTCAACAATCAAACACTAATTTAAAAATCACTAAAAGACTGTAAGACCCCTACTACAAACATGAAGCAGAGAAAAGGAGGCCGAGGCTAACCAATGGGAGAAAAACATTTGGAAGGAGGTCTGGAAATTTGAGTCTGGAAAAGTATGGAATTTTGAAATGGAAAATGTGTAGGAACCCTGTATATAATTATATTTTTATATAATTTTACCTCTAATACACCACTATGTCCAACAGCCTTGAGCATCCGGTTGATGTGGTCTGAAAACGCGTTTTGATGACAGAAGTGATGTATATGTCAATGAGTGCAAGCGATCACTTCCAGCATCAGAGTGCATTCAGACCTCACAAACAAAGTCACCTACATCTTGGATGCCCTGGGGGTAAGCAGATAAACATCAAATTTTGGGTGAACTATCCCTTTAACTTTCTTAATACATGTTCATGATCTTATTTGTACCTGATTCAGCAGTTCATAAGCAAATACTATCTGAAATAGTAGTGGGATATATCAAGATGCTGAATTAATGGTGAAAAACTCAAAAATGGATGTCAGTGGTATTTCAGAAAGGATAAAAAAAAAAAGTCTCATCCTACTTTTTCTTTGTTTCACAACTTCGAAAATAAAAAGAATGCAAGTAAAATGGGTTGCAATGTTTCATGTTGACTTTAAGCTTATTTCTTATTGTAGCTCTCTCTATCTCTCTCCCAATGGTATTGCTTATATAAAAGATATCCAATCCTTGATGACATAATATAACTTACAAATATATTGAAGTGTCAGCCTACATATGATCCTGCTGTATCACTGCTGCAGTCTAATGAGGATGTGACCCTAAAAATAAGCTGAAAGATACATTTTCACTGGAGATCCACAGATTTAATTTGCTTCATTTATTTATTTCCCTCCAGCACACTAATAACATCAGCTCACTCAACATGACAGCTTATTTAGCTTATGTTGCATCCAGCGTGCATAAATATGCTACAATAAAGATTAAAACAAATGGGATGCAAGATTGTTTTAGTTTTACATGCTGAGATAACTATGAAAAACAGGTGCATGCTTTGTGCTGTTTGTTTCCTGTCCCAGTTGTGCCGGGGTCCGAAGGCAAGCAGAAGTCCAAGTTGCACAAGTTCCTGTGCCTGCGTGTTGGCAGGGCCATGCGGAAGACCTTTGTTTCCCATGCCAGTGCCTCCATGTTGCAGTACGCCCAAAGAGACAGGAAGCACGAGTACTGGTTCGCAGTTCCTTCTGAGAGGTCAGTGCTATTCCCAGTTTGGCTGCACTCCACTTTAAATATCACCTTCCTGTACGGCAAAAATGGAATTGGTTACTTATTTACTGCTCCAGACCCAGGTGTATATGTTCTTGAAAACACACCACAAAAAGTGGATGATGGGTGGGCCAGAATAATTCGCATCACCCCATGTTTTTCAACCAGTTTAATTTGGAAGAAAAATAAAATTGACAGGCCCGTCCCTTCACCCATGACTTAAGCACTAAAGCACTTTATAAAGCATAGTGCCATCTGCTGTAAGTGGCCACAATGTGCAAAACAGAGTCCAGTATAAAACTATATCACTATAATCACCATCACTAGGCCCATCCATGGCTCCGTCCCTGCCTCCAACTAAGCCTGATTTCTCTGAGGTTTTTTTTTTCCTCTATTTCTGTCACCCTGCTACTGTCGCCTTTGGCTTGCTTAGTTGGGGACACTTAGTATTCAGCAATATAATTGATTTGACTGTGTTAAAACTATCGGATGAGAACTGTTTTCTGTAGAGCTGCTTTATAACTGAATTGAACTCAATTCACAATTGGTGTACTCGGTTATTGAACCAAAATGAATCAACACTGAATTAATTGCAACTGTTTGTATCATTGAATCATTATTTTCCTGTCTATCACTGTAAAGCTGCTTTGAAACAATCAGTATTGAAAAAAATGACTATAGAAATAAAGGTGACTTGACTTTAACTTGCCAAGTACAGTAAATTTTTACCTGCCAGAACTATTGATTATACTTAAAGTTATGGATTTGAACAAATATATTTGGCGCATTTATGCAAGTTTGTTCTACAGACATAAATGATGCATCATGATAAATTATGATGTTTTTAGTTGTATTATCATGACAGCAGTGAACATTGTTTCACTTGAAAATTTTAAGGATCACAAAAGTTATTTTCTCAGCTAAGAATTCCCAAAACTACCTTTAGAATTTAATTTATATTAAAAATGTAATGATTTATAACAATTTGTGTACTTTTTACACTGGCATTCAAAAATTTGGGGATTCAGCAATAATGCATTACATTTTTCAAAAGTGACAGACGTTTATAATGTTAAAGATTTTTGAATTAATGCAGTTCTTTTGAACTTGCTATTCATCAAAGAATCCTGACGAAAAATGTATCACTGTTTCCACAACAATATTAAGCAGCACAACTGTTTTCAACATTGATAATAATAATAATAAAAGTAACAAAAGCAGCAAATTAGCACATTAGAATGATTACTGAAGCAGCATGTAACACTGAAGAATGGCGTTTAAAATTAATACTTAATACGTAATACGTAATAATACTTCACAATATTACAGTATTTTTGATCAAATAAATGCAGCCCTGGTCAACATAAGAGACTTCATTCAAAAATATTTAAAAAATCTTAACAATACCAAATTTCTGAATGACAGTGTTATGCATATAAACAAAAGAATTCAACAAAAAAAGTATAAATATTTTATAAACACATTTTATTTTTTTTTAATCATTTTTATTTTTTATTTGAAATTCACTTATATTAGTCTAGTTTCATGCACTAAAAACAGTGATTTAGTTTTGCAGTCATAATTTTCACCCTGCCTCTGATCCTAAATGGATTGCTGCTTTACTTGTAAGCCTTCCTTTGTAAATTCTTTTATTGATTGGTTAAGCTGTATACATGTGATGTCACAACAATAAGCGGGGGTTTCAATAACTGGTCTTGGCGGCCTGGGCAGGGAGTGTTTGCAAAGCACAAGTCTTTTATATCAAAAAATATAAAAATAATATGATTTCCATGACATGACATGACATGAGGGTTAGCTTGGGCTTATCATTCTTGTCTAAGAACTTAATTACATGAATCTGACTCCTTTAGTCACTTCTAGGAATGAGATCTATCTGGTGAAACTAGAAATGACTGAGGCTAATTACCTGACCTACTAATCTGAATGTTCAAAAGCAAAGCCTTATGTAATCCGTCACAGAATCTGTTACTTCTGCATAATACGGCTATTCAGCCACAGTCAGACAGATTAAGAGAGATTTGCATGCTGCGTATGTGTGTTTTCATCTCCAAACTGAATTATGCATGGATCAAGGTTTTTTCAGCTTTCCCTAGAGCAATAAATCAATGTAATTAGCTAAAACTACACCATCTCTAACAGATGACAGTCTGTAATGTGATTCCATATTATGATCATAAAAGAAAATTGAATATGACATTTGAAAAATTGCTTTGTACTGCATAATGCTTGCTTTCTGTCTAAATAGTGTTATGTGTGAAAAAGCGTAATTTCACCCTATGTCTGTTTGACTTTCTGTTTAGTCTTCTGGCATTTCCGCTCATTTGACTGTTTATATAACTTCAGTTTTGTATGTTTGATTTTTGTGTTTTTAAGTGTGTATTTGAGAGTTCTATAGATCACGCATGATTTATGACTTCCATCTTGACTTATTAAATTCACACAAACCGAATCTGCATTCGTGTCAGAGAGTCATCCATGGAAAAGATGTCTCAGAGATGTGGCTATGGGAAGGACGGCACAAATAACTGCTCTACTGTTGTCTGACCCAGTTTGGAGGCCAGTTGCATGATCCATTTGAGATATGACAATGGTCCATTTTGTCATTTCTGAACCGCAAAGGGAACATTAGCCATGTTAGCTGGCGCACACATACTTGCGTACTTCTCATAGGCTGTAAGCTGTGCCACATGCTGTGTCCAAGGAGTCGCCTGGATCTCATCCAAATCTCTCCATGACCAGGTCATCGTGTGTATATATATATATATATGTGTGTCTGAGCTTGTGCGTGTCTGTACGTGTGTTTATGGTTGCAGTTCTTTGTAAATGATCTCTTAACATCAGTGCCATTTGCTAGCAGAACTACAGGACAAGGTTTCATCACTGTCAACATGTCGTAATCGCCTATAAGTTGCTGTTGACATATACCATTATAAATTGAACAGAGCAATTAAGGAAAGTGGTATATCAGACTACAGACATGCATTGTGGCTGATTTTAGATGTCAGTATAGACCTGGACTCTATTTTAAGTATATAAATTGTTTATACAAAACATTTGTATTATAATGTATGCCTTAAGTTATGGTGCATTACATACTTTAGACTAAAATGAGAAGCAAAACTAGAAAAAAAATATAATGACTATAGACATACTATAGAAATTCTCCTCTCCTATCCTAAAGGTTCCTAATTTTGTTTTGAGGTCTCCTACAATAAGTTTACATGCATCCAATGTAGTGTTGTCAAAAGTACCGTCGGTACTGAAATTTTAAAAATGTGAAGATTGGATTCATAAACACCTCTGATTGGCTGTTGTGTTCACGCACTCAACATATATGTCTGTGATTGGCTACAATGTTCAACGCACACAGAAGTGTTTGAATTTGAAAGTGGGAGTGGGAGCGTTTGAAAGCAGGCATCTATCAGTGGACCTTTCAAACACTCCCGTGTGTATCTGTGTAAGCGCTCGGTGAAGAGCATCATTGATGTCTATTTACTAGGGATGTAATGTTATCAAAATCTCACAATACGATAATATCTTGATATAAAGTCCACAATACAATAATTATTGCGATATTTAAAAACACCACACATCGCAAACAGGAACTTCCAGTTTAGTGTTTTCAGTTTTCATAAGGAAAAAATATTAAACAACCAATAAAAAATAGTAGTAAGGGGGGAAAAATGCACTATACTCAACTCCTTTTTGTGTTTATTATACTTGTAAAATGAGTTTTAAAAAAGCGAGGGCTTTTCAGTGCATTTGTTATAATATTCATGAGGTGAGACTTCTCTATTAAAGGATATGATCCTCGCACTTCGTTCTGGATAAGAACCGTTTCTCGGTTACCAACCGTAACCACTTCCCTACGTTCTGCTCCACTGGGCTGAAAAAAAACTACACTTTTTGCCCAGAACAGAAGACATATCGTTTCATACAGTCATGTGACCACGATGATATTGAGACAATTTTGCTATCGCGATAATAGATAATACCATTACATCCCTACCATTTACAATATGTTTTTGAAGCGTTGATCATTGTAGCCAATCACAGACATATCTGATGAGCGCATGAACTCAGTGGCCAATCAGAGGCGTTTACGAATCTGCTCAACAGGGTTTAAGGCAGTGTTGCCAGACGTACGATAATTTTGACCTCTGTAAGATGTACGATCAATAATGAAAAAATCCCATAATGTACGATTCAGTCAAATGATGGTCATTATAATCGGCTCATTGATCTAGCTGTGTATCCTCTACGTCATGAAAACTTGAACTTTGTTAGGCATGTCTTCCATCTCATCTCATGTTACGTTTTCTCGGCCAATCATTGTGGAGAATGACTCTCTCTCACGAGCACAAGTTAATGTTCCTCCCACGGCGCTTAAGTCAGTTGTTTCCCACTAAGGCACGCCTAATTACTTATGTATTGTGGTAATTTGCAGTTCATGTCAAAAAGTTGTTGGTTATTAAATAGCTGTATTCTGTACGTTTGACTCATCATGTCACCTTTATTTATACAGCGCTTTTTACAATGCAGATTGTGTGGTATAGCTTTACAGAGATATAGGGAACATAATTTTGGCTGTACAGCAGCTAAAATAGTGTGATTGTCCAGCTTAAAGGTGCCGTAGAATGAAAAATGTAATTTACCTTGGCATAGTTGAATAACAAGAGTTCAGTACATGGAAATGACATACAGTGAGTCTCAAACTCCATTGTTTCCTCCTTCTTATGTAAATTTGATTTGTTTAAAAGACCTCTGAAGAACAGGCAAATCTCAACATAACACCGACTGTTACGTAACAGTCATGATCATTAATATGTACGCCCCCAATATTTGCATATGCCAGCCCATGTTCAAGGCATTAGACAAGGGCAGCCAGTATTAACGTCTGGATGTGCACAGCTGAATCATCAGACTAGGTAAGCAAGCAAGAACAATAGCGAAAAATGGCAGATGGAGCGATAATAACTGACATGATCCATGATATCATGATATTTTTAGTGATATTTGTAAATTGTCTTTCTAAATGTTTCGTTAGCATGTTGCTAATGTACTGTTAAATGTGGTTAAAGTTACCATCGGTTATTACTGTATTCACGGAGACGAGCCGTCATTATTTTCATTTTTAAACACTTGCAGTCTGTATAATGCATAAACACAACTTCATTCTTTATAAATCTCTCCAACAGAGTAGCATTAGCCGTTAGCCACGGAGCACTATCAAACTCATTCAGAATCAAATGTAAACATCCAAATAAATACCATACTTGCACAATTAGACATGCTGCATGACGAACACTTTGTAAAGAACAATTTTGAGGGTTATATTAGCTGTGTGAACTTTGTTTATGCTGTTTAAGGCAGTCGCAAGCTCGGGGGCGGGGAACACAAGAATTTAAAGAGGACCCAGCCTGAATCGGCGCATATTTAATGATGCCCCAAAATAGACAGTTAAAAAAATTAATAAAAAAAAATCTATGGGGTATTTTGAGCTGAAACTTCACAGACAAATTCAGGGGACACCTTAGACTTATATTACATTTACATACATTTACATACTTATTTTGAAAACACGTTCTACGGCACCTTTAAGTAAGTTCAGTATTGATTCTTTCCGTTGTAAAAATCATTAGTTATTAATTTAGTTCATTTACCTATACTAAAAAGTTGTGTACGATAATTTTCTTCCAAATACGATAATTTTGAGCTTCTGGTACGATAATTGGACATTTCCAATCTGGCAACACTGCTTTAAGGCATCACATTTTTATAATTTCAGTACCGACTTTTTACTGAAATCTGTACTTTTGACAACACTAATCCAGTGTCAAAAAACACTTTAATTTTCTCATAATATACATTGCACATCACCTTATTTCTCAAAGAGTGTGAAAATGGTTCATTCGAATATTAATTCTCTCTTATTCCCTCCTTTCCATGAGTCTACTCTGCTTTAATTGGTTAGATGGTCCAGTCTGTTGAGATTGGTAGACCGCTTACAGTGTGTGTCGGAAATGAAACGCCTATTACCATATCTGAATTTTCAGCTCCAGAGGTTTCCTCTGTGCTTAATACACACTGATATGAACAATGGCTTTTTGATAAATCGTCTACAGTCGTATAATCGTCTACAAGCTATCAATGGTCAGCTAAACAACTGTATTTAAACACACAATACACCATCGCATTATCCCTGGATAACTTTTGAATCACTATAATGAATATAGTGTATGAATGATGAATAATGAATTTATTAATTCTCTACATTCGTGTTGTTTACAATATATGCACTTAGGTGCCTATTGCCAACAAAACAATCATTTGAAGCAGTTTTACTCACCACCTGCTGTTCCAACTCATAACCGGGATCATTATCGCTGTGACTGCTCCATCTTTCAGTTTAAAACGATCTGTACTTCCGGGAGAAGTGCCCCTACAAGGAATTCTGCCCCCGTTGACGTCACTCAGGCTGATGCTCGAAAAAAAAAAAAATCTGAAACCTGTGACGATTTGGAAGAGAATTTTTGGAACAGAAATACTCCGTCATATGTCCAACTCATGTTTTGAAACTTTGGCCATGTTTAGCATGAGAATCCTACTCTTTAAAGGCAGGAACACACCAAGCCCATGGTCAGCCGTCGGGCAGTTTTTAATAGTCGGCCGACTACGTTTTCTCAGTGTGTTCCGCACCGTCGGCTGAAGTTGGTCCTCGTCAGCTTTTTTCGGCCGATTCTAAATGTTGAATCGGCGACGGAGCTCGTTGGTCCGTCGGGCCATCTGATCATTCTGATTGGCTGTTCAGATACTGCCACCTGCTGGTTTGGAAAGGCATTTCATCTCACGCAGGCGCAGAACGGACGTGCTACTTGGCCGTCGGCTGTCGAGCGTTGGTTTGGTGTGTCAGGCCAACTTTGGGGACAGACGCTGCCGACGTGATCCAACCCCACAGTCTGCTTTCGTCGCCACTAGTTTGTCGGCATCAGCTTGGTGTGTTCTGGCCTTAACAGTGTTAATAAGTCAGAATACATGAAATAGCATTATACCCACCCCTTTAAAGAAAATCGATGATCAAAAGTATAGGAACCCTGAAGATTTGTTAATTGTGGGGAAAACAAAGCATAACAAAGCAAAACAAAACATAGCAAAGCATTTTTCATCAGGGCAGAAAAAAACACACCTAATTGTGACATTTATTAGTGCATAAAAGGAGGAAAAACATGGCATAGCACAGCATTTTCCATTAAAGTAAATCAGGTAAAAAAAAAAAGTTTGTTTTTCATTTAGAACAGTAAAAAACACATCTAACAGTCATGGACACTGGCGCACAGTATATTATTAACAGGCAACGAGAAAACATCTAATTTTTAAAGTAATAGGATGTCACCGTGAACAAAGTCCTGGTCCAGTTTGCACTGATCTTGTGTTATATCTTAAAAGCTGTCATACACCAAATGAACCCTTTATCTATTTTGTGTGTGTTTCCTGTAGGTCAGACCACCTGTATGCGTTCTTTGTCCAGTGGACCCCTGATGTGTACGGGGAAGGGCTGGGCGGAGTGACCCGGGAGCCTGGGTTTGTAGTGGTTAAAAAGAACCAGGATGCTGAAAGTGGGGAGCACGACAAACCAGTGCCTGATATCACATTCAAGGACTGGGAGGTATGAACAACAAATACCTGTTAGCCAAAAAATTTATTAACTAGTAGAATTGACAATTAATAGATGGTTAATGACTAAAAACTAATTGCAAAGTATTTTATGCATTCATGCAATTTGATATTTTAATGATTTATAATGTGATATGATTCTCATAAACATTAATACTGTTAATTAATGCATGTGTTTTTAATTTAAATGTGTGTATTGTCTGTCTTTGATAAGTAGTCTGATGTTTTTGTTGCAGTTGTGTTGTCATGTGATCATGAATATGCTTACGTGATGTTTGTTCTCTCCTGAACACATGAGCCTGTTATTCACGGCAGCACTGGAGCGTGTGTATGTGTGTGTCTGTTTTTTTTGTTTGTTTTTTTTCCAGAGTTTATGTCCTCTTCAGCCACTTCAACCATGTTTATGCACATAATACCATTTAAGTATGAATGCATGCTTATTCCTGTTGCCAGTCATTGTCAATGTCCATTTAATATATTGTTGCAGTGTCTTATTTTCATAATGACATCTTTTCCTTTCAAAGGATGTGATGAACTGGTATGTAATGTCCTTTCATTGTAATGTGTATTTGGCTTGGCTGTTACTGGCTTGAGTGTTTGTCTGCAAATGGACACAATCATTTCATCATCCCTCTTAAACCACTTACAGACTCCAGTGAGCAAGACCATCTGACTGATAAATCTGGTTTATGCTTTATAGTCTAAGATAATAAGTGAGAACACTCAATGAAGAAGATAAAGACAACATAATAGTTAATTGCCCAATAGTTTAATAAATTATTATCTTCTTCAGATCCAGCAATTAATTTTTTGTTGTACTGTGGTGGACTTCTTTGGTAATATCCCAGTGTCCTGGTATAGGTATTATTTATGCAGTCCTGGTATTATTTATCCTCTATTTTTCTCTTGTTGGATCTCAGGAAGATATTTAATTTTATATAAAAGCTTGTGTTTATTTATATGATCCAGATAGCAAAACCTTATTTTATTTTAATATTCAATATATTATTTATTTTTCTGACTCTCAGGAGGATATTTTCTAGGCTACATAAATATACATGTTATTTATAATATCTTCAAGATAGCCATTTGACTTTTTATAAAATATGACTCGAGCTCTGTGCAGCCTCTTATCTGGGCTGGCCAGAGGGGAGGCCACATGAGTTCATGCCTCTCTCTTGCCCTGCCATCCTATTGGTCCTTGTGGGATATAAACAGCGCAAAGCCTCTAGTTCACTTCTAAAAGTCTCTGTACCTCCGCGGGTGCACGTGGGTAATAAATATTGGATATAAACCTGCATATCGAAGGGCTTTCAGCAGAAGTGATGTTTTTCTCCAGAAGAATTAAGGAGGGATGTCAGCTAACGCCCAAATACAGCTTTGGCCTGGTAAAAAGCGTGCCCTGTGGATCTAATGTTTGTGTGTGGCTGAGTGTCTTGTGCTTGAGTGCACTTGACATGCACATTGAGTGTGGTTATGTATTGAGCAGCTGTAGCTTTCTAGGCTTTGTAATTGATGTAATTTAAACATGACAGTAAAGTCTGCTGTGTAGACACTTTTTGCAGTAACCTAGCATACTTATATTATGCAGTTGCATGCAGTGCAACATGCAATATGTTAATATATCATTTCGTGCATAGCATATCATTAACGCAGTTTTGCGATAAATGAATTAAACCGCAACATCCACCATTAAAAAAATAATCCTTCGAATGTCCCCTTTTAAAAGTTTTGTTGTGTTTATAGCAACTAATTGGATCGCGACGAAATGAAACATAGATTTCGTTTGGAACGCAAGTCTATTTTACCTTGACATGCTGTGTTAAAAACGCAACGCTCTCATGGCGCGAGACGCTGTAAACAGCAAGACGCAACGCAAATGAAAATCGGAACGTCTTTTTGCAACACGGCACTATTACGTTATTTTTCGTCAGTCTCGATTTTAAATCGAAATACGACCTCCTTATTTGAGTTTATCAAAAAAAAAGCTTTTTAAAAACTGTACTTGGTTGTTTTTATGATGAAAGCTGCAAATGCATTAAGAGCATTAGCCTTGTAGCGTATGCATAGATTGCATAGGCTATATAAAGCATGCTTTCTGTTTGTAGGAGTTAAACCCATGACATTACTAGGATGCCATTCTGGGATAGGCAGTTGGATATGTGAGGGTGGGCAAATTAAATCAATAGGAGCAGCAAAGAGTTCTGGGCAGCGTGTTGTTTTAATGAAACAATTTCAGCTGTAAGCTATGTTAGTGAATTTACATTGGGTATTTGCATATGCTTACATTTTTATTTTGTGATATCTCTGGAATGGACTGCGGATGTGAGCAAATGCACCTCTTAAAGGGTTAGTTCACCCAAAAATGAAAATTCTGTCATTTATTACTTACCCTCATGCCGTTCCACACCCGTAAGACCTTTGTTAATCTTCAGAACACAAATTAAGATGTTTTAGTTGAAATTCGATGGCTCCGTGAGGCCTCCATAGGGAGCAATGACACTTCCTCTCTCAAGATCCATAAAGGTACTAAAAACATATTTAAATCGGTTCATGTGAGTACACTGGTTCAATATTAATATTATAAAGCGACGAGAATATTTTTGGAGCGCCAAAAAAAATAAATAACGACTTATTTAGTGATGGACGATTTCAAAACAATGCTTCAGGAAGCATCGGAACACAATGAATCAGTGTGTCGAATCTTCTGTTCGGAGCGCCAAAGTCACGTGATTTCAGCCGTTGGTTGTTTGACACGCGATCTGAATCATGATTCGACACACTGATTAATTTATGCTCCGATGCTTCATGAAGCAGTGTTTTGAAATCGGCCATCACTAAATAGTCGTTATTTTGTTTTTTTTGGCGCTCCAAAAATATTATCGTCGCCTTATAATATTAATATTGAACCACTGTACTCACATGAACCGATTTAAATATGTTTTTAGTACCTTTATGGATCTTGAGAGAGGAAGTGTACATTGCTCCCTATGGAGGCCTCACGGAGCCATCAGATTAAGGGGTTAGTTCACTCAAAAATTTAAATTATCCCATCATTTACTAGGTGTAAATGACTTTCTTCTTTCTGCTGAACACAATCAGAGTTATATTAAAAAAATATTCTGGCTCTTCCAAGCTTTATAATGGGAGTGAATAGTAACCAAGATTTTTAAGCCCATAAAAGTAATCCATATGGATCCAGGGGGTTAATAAAGGCTGTCTGAAGTGAAGCGATGCGTTTTGTCAGAAAAAAAAATCCATATTTATAACTTTATTAACCCCCTGGAGCCGTATGGATTACTTTTATGATGTATGGATGGATGTGCTTTTTTGGGCTTCAAATCTCGGTTACTATTCACTCCAATTATAAAGCTTGGAAGAGCTAGAATATTTTTTAATAGAACTCCGATTGTGTTTGACTAAAAGAAGAAAGTCATATACACCTAGGATGGCTTGAGGGTGGGTAAATTATGATATAATTTTCATTTTTGGGTGAACTAACCCTTTAAATGCAGGATACTTTCAAAAAAGTAAATAAATTAGAGAGAAAAAAATGTGTGTGTGTGTGTGTGTATATATGCAGACAAATGACCCATAGCCACACCTCTGGTTACACCCATGCCATAGTGTAAAATTCTAAATTTCAGCTTTGAAAACACTGTTTAATGTTGCTTTGCGGCATGACATGTTGCTAAGCAGCTGCTCTGTGGACGTTGCAGATGTCTTTTTGGGTGACGTGTGATCTGTTTTCGAGACGGTGCTGTTTGATCTCGTCAGGTGAATCCTGTTAGATTAAGCTGATTCGTGGCACATGAGACCTGCCTGCAGTTCTGATGCAGCTGTCCGTGTAAACACATGGGTCAAGAGAGAATTAAAGTGCTTTTCTCAGTCATTTAGTTTTTATATATTGCAGCTTTTATTTTGGACTCCTCATTTAGGTTTTGCAAAGAAAGTAAATGTCTTGAACTTACTAACATGTCCCTTCCTCTATTTCCAACTGATTATTTTAAGCAGAAGAGGACCGTGTCCCATAACTTCTGTCCCCTCACATACTAATTCTTTGATTTTGGGCTGTTTCTCATGCAACACCACTATTCTGTCTGTGCATTAGGTAGTTTCTGTGAGTGAGTACTACCGACGGATAGATGCGCTAAAGAGTGAGGACCTGCGCTCGCTCTGCAAACGTCTTCAGGTGCCACATGCTCAGCTCCACACAAACCATCACAAAAGCCACGTCATGTCTGCTGATGAAGGAATGTTAACGCCAACATGAACTTGACAATAAGGATACTGTCAGAGTATCATCACGTATGAATCTACCCATATCTGATTTTTCAAAAATTGAATGAAAAAGGACTATTCTACTGTTTGATCTAAATCAAAATGCATTACTGGCTGTATTACAGCATTTGTTCCCCTTGATCAGCAGATTGCACTGGTCTTTATGTGGAGTGTGGAATAATAAAACTGGCCCTGAGTTGAGATACAGCCGTTTTTATTTGTAATGACATTTAGAGGCTGATAGAATTTCTGCAGTAGTACTGAAATTGGATATCTGTCGGCTTTCATTTCCATCTGGATGACAGGATGGGTTTTAGATAGCTTGCATATGAGGAAACAATAAATAAAGCAAATACATTTTCATAGTAATTAGCCCCATGCTGTTCCTCAGAGCCCCTTCCAGAATGGTTTGATCAAGTATCTAAACACAAAGTTGTTGCATTTGACTGCAGTGCTTGTTCTGACGTACTCTTCAGACAACATTCATCACACTATTAAACTCAACATGAAATTACAAAAACTTTTTGCTTTATTAATACACATTCCTGGTACTGTGTCTGATTCACTACTACATCTTATTCCAATGAATTTTTTGTACCCAAAGTGTGATAATTTACTATTATATTATATTATATTATCAATTATTAATTATTAGATTATAACAATAATAATTTGCTCTACCTTTTCCCTAATGTCACCAAGGCTGTGTTAATGTTAAATGGGGTTAGTTCATCCAAAAATGAAAATTGTTATCTATTACTCACCCTAATGTTGTTCCAAACCCATAAGACTTTCATTCATCTTCAGAATACAAATGAAGATATTTTTAATGGAATCTGAGAGATTTCTGTCCCTCCATTGAAAGCCTATTCACCCAAAACTCTGACTCTTCAAAACATTCATAAAGAGATCGTAAAAAATCCAAATGAATGAAACGGTTTAATCCAAGTCGTCTGAAGAGGCACGATTGCTTTATATGATGAAGAGATTTAATTTAGGCTTCACGTATAAACCTGATCATTTGTGTTCTGAAGATGAACGAAAGTCTTATGGGTTTGGAATGACATGAGGGTGAGTTTGATGACATAATTTTCATTTTTCTGTGAACTATCCCTTTAACTATTGGAAGGCAAATTCTAATCGCTACTACATTAGCCAGCATTAAATAAGTAGGTTAACTTGTATTATCGTGAGTGTGAGTGTCATTTCATGTTGATTTTAATGGGAAAACCCATTCCTGAAAGTGTGTTGATGAGGTCTCATTAGCCCTATTCCCTGCTAACATGAAAACAGTGCAAACATCCAAGAGTGTGAGGCTTTATTGAACACATTGTTCTAAATATACTGAAAAACAAATATCAGCTCCAAATCTGATGTTTGTGCATTGTAAATCGTCTTATGGTTCTTGGATATTTGCCTTGGTTTGCATTGCTGTTGGCGAACTACCCTGTTTTCTTGCTAACCTTTATTCCTGTGCTCAACTACGGTTATACTTTTCATTCCTTAACCTGAGAGATAAGCCTTCCCAAAGTAAGACCCTTTGTAACGTTCTCCTGCCAGCAAAACCTTGCTGATCTCCACCCATCCATCTTTCTCTGTCTACATCAGTTGTACTGAAGTAGAAGCACACATTACCAGATTTAAAGCCTGATTCTTTTGGCTGATAAATGTGTGTCTCTGTAACCCTCATTCCTCACATCCTGTAGTGCGACTTTCTCCTTTTATTGAGCTGTACTGCTTACGATGCACTCTGTGATGGGACATGATACTATTTCAAAATTTTGCAGATGTTCTCTTACTTGAGAGTACTGTTTATATAGCATATTTTAGATAGCTCTGATTATGTTATCTGATATGAATGATGCCAGTTACATGCAGTACAGTACTAAACAAAGTCAATAGATAGATAGATAGATAGATAGATAGATAGATAGATAGATAGATAGATAGATAGATAGATAGATAGATAGATAGATAGATAGATAGATTGATTGATTGATTGATTGATTGATTGATTGATTGATTGGTTTTCATACCGCCCACTCACTGTAAACCCTAATGCTCAAAGTAATTAATTGGTTCGAGTAGGGTAAACTTAAATTAAACAAATTAGTTCATTTAAAACTGACACATTTTAAGTCATCTGAATTGTTTGATTGTTTTGAGTTTTATGAACTTGTTTTTTTTAATTTGGACAAACTCAAATTTAACTGAAACTAGGCTGGAATTTCTATTTCTCAGCATGCTTTGCAATGGGACTCAAAAGGGGGAGTAAATGCTAAAATTAAGTGTTATATAATGTTCTATGTGCAAGATTAATGTTAAGTGGGGGATTTAGTAGTGTTTAATGTTTTGCTATGCTAATTTAGAGTTTCTGTTATGTGGGGTTACCATCATGGTGTCAATTGGATCATGAGCTTAGTTTGAGAACAGATATGCTAAATGTTCTATGTTGTAATACTCATTCAGTAATTGCAATGCTATGCTAATGCTATCAAAGCATTGTGCTACCAGTTAGCAAGTTAGCATTTATTAAATTAGCTAGTTAAAGCTGATTACCTCAAATTTTGGGGGTTTTGCAAACTTATTTGGGTTTATAGTGTATGGCTGTAAAATTTTAGGTTAATCTAAAGAAGCCCATTTTAAAGTTTTCCAAAGAAATCGTACCATAAATTTACAGGCTTAACCCATCCACATAGTTGTGCTCTCAATGTAAGACAATCTTTGTGAAATTTTGGGGAAAGCAAATGATGGGACTATGTTTATCAGTCCTTTTTCTTTCTTTTAATCAGATCACAACCAAGGAAGAGGTGAACGCCAAACACGTGGTGAAGAGTGACCCAGACCCCGAATCATTCAGACCCAGTCTGAATGAGCCCAGTGACCTGCTGCAACCCGATCAGATCGAGAAGGCAAGTTATAGTTTATTTTGGTCCATATCTATATTTTGACCTCATCATATATTTAACTCTGATGCACTATTGAGTAAGGAACCACTCCTCCGTCTTTTGGCTAGCTCTCATGGGACTTCCATGACATTTTCATCGTCTACCTGTGACATATCAGTTGTATAATTGGCTCCCAGAGGCCCTTATTTTTTAGTATACTTCTACTTTAAAGTTACTTCCCAAGTGCCCTTTCTGTATTGTCCTGATCTATTGGGGGCTTTTCTTTACTCACTTCTAACCTTCTACCCCAATCCTCAGCTGGCCAAGCACCTCCCACCCAGGACAATCGGATATCCCTGGTCCCTGGCATTCAGCACGTCCAAACACGGCATGAGCATCAAGAGCCTGTATCGCACCATGCAGGGCCAGGACTCCCCAGTTCTCATGGTGATCAAGGACAGCGATGGACAGGTATGCTTGAGCTTTTGGGTTTTAGCTGAAGTGTATGGTTTTATATAATCGTTTTGGAAATCTGTATGTGTAGATTGTGAATATTGCGTAGTTCATCAAATATTTTAACAATCTTTTGGCTTATTTTCTGCAGCTGTTTGGAGCTCTCGCTTCAGAGCCATTTAAAGTCAGTGATGGCTTCTATGGCACCGGAGAGACCTTCGTTTTCAGCTTCTGTCCAGAATTAGAGGTGGGAAAACATTAAAAGATTAGTAGATCTTAGATAAAGGTTGCCAATGATTATGGATAGGTTTATTAATGTATATTAGCTGCTTTAATAGTAATACTATTATAAAATATTATTTTTATATTTAATATTTAAAGTGTATGTGTTTGAGTGTGTGTGTGAGCCAAAACATTTATGAAGTGAATCTCCTAACAAGGCCACATATTAAGGTCTGGGTAGATGGTAAACAAACAATCAGTTCTCATAATCAACATGTTGGAGAAATGGGCAGGAATAAAGATATAAATGACTTTGACAAAGGCCAAATTGTTATGGCAAGGCGACTGGGTCAGAGTATCTCTGAAACAGCAAGTCTTGTGAGTTGCTTCCGGTCAGCAGTGGAGAGAATTTACCCATGAGGAGAGACAAACCACAACCGGCGACAGGGTGTTGGGCACCCAAGGTTAATCGATACACAAGGGCAACTAAGGCTATCCTGTCTGGTCTGAGCCAACAGAAGGTCTACTGTGGCACAAGTCACACAAAATGATGTTATGTGACAAATGTGTCACAACACACAGAACATCACACTCTGCTGCGTATGGGGCTGCATAGTCACAGACCAGTCAGAGTGACTATGATGACCCCTGTTCACTGCCGAAAGCATCTATAATGGGCACGCGAGTGTCATAACTGGACTTTGGAACAGTGGAAGAAGGTTGCCTAGTCCGATGAGACCCGTGTTTTTTTACATTGCGTGGACGGCCGTGTACGTGTGTGCTGTTTACTTGGGAAAGTGATGGCACCAGGATGCACTGTGGGATGATGACAAACCAGTGGAGGGAGTGTGATGCTCTGGGCAATGTTCTTCTGGAAAACCCTGGGTCCAGTCATTCATGTGGACATAAATGTGACACATGCCACCTACCTAAACATTTCTGCAGATTGGGTACAGCCCGTCATGACAATGGTGTTCCCTGGTGGCACCCTGCCACACTGCGCACATTATTTACAAATAGTTTGAGGAACATGATGAAGAGTTCAAGGTGTTGCCATGGCCTGCAAATTCCGCAAATTCCCCAGATCTCAATCCAGTTGAGCATCTGTGGGATCTGCTGGACCAAGATCTATCCATGGCGGCTCCACCTCGCAACCTACAGGACTTTAATAGCCGCGTTTCCCCTGCAGGAACTTTCCCCAGGAACTAAGGACTTTGGAGTGGTACTCGATGTGTTTCAACCACAGGAACAAGGGTCTAAATGAAGTTCCGAGTAAAAATTTCCCCCTTGGAAAGTACTTGCTCGCTAGATAGAACTTTCAGGGGTGGGACATGGCTGCTGAACATGCTGATTGGTTGAGTTCATGCAGCATTTTGATTGGTTGACACCATTTGGTTGGTATCATCACCTTTACTGTTGCGGTGCGTGCAGTACAGGTGATGATACACGGGGCAACTTTTTGAGCAATGTTGCCGGGCAACATTGCTTGGGCACTTTCCCATTGAGAATGAGCAACAAATTTAAAGCTGGATACGTTAGATTGGTCGTGGGCAATTTTTTGAGATCCTCCAATCAGAATGTTAGCAGCCGATCACGTGACCGGTTCGGAGATTTCAGAAAAAATTCAAACAAGATGGCGGCCTATCAGCGGCAGTGGAGCGGAGAAAAGGAGTGTGAACTTATATCTTTTTACGCTAGTAAGTTGTCATGCGTCAACCCAAAACCTCATATAATGCTTAAAACACCAACAACTGTCCATAGTAATGCATGTAAGCGGGGTCTGTTTAACGTCTGTAGTAGCGTAGACTGTAGGGCATATGGCACGTGAATTTCCCTTTTGATGCGATCGACGCAGGTTCGAATCCGCCTTTTGCTGAACTCACTCTTCTCCGTTTTCCTAATACAAATCAGATCGGAAAGGCATCTATTTTTTATAAAAATGAAGAAAATATTTGAAAAGTTGAAATAAAGTGCCTAACAAGTGTTTATAATAAAGTATTTATTGGGTTGGCAATAGATTTGCTCCTCTCTGATTAGTTGCTGCCAACTGTCCATTGCCCTAATTAGTTGCCCTGTGTCTCATCAGGTTGCCCATTGACGGCAACATTGCCCAGCAACATTGCTCAAAAAGTTGCCACGTGTATCATCACCTTAAGAGTTGTTTGCTATTCAAATTAACAATGGAGTTTTAAAATAGGACTGATGACAAGACTCAGGCTTTATTATGCTTATATGAGAAGGACAAAATCCAGCTGGAAATGGAAAGTTTCGCACAGTCCTACGTCACTGGACTTAATCTTCACGGTACTTTAGATTGTGATGGAAACACAGAAAGCAACAGGTCTTGGGGAAAGAAAGCTCCTGGGACAAATTGTTCCGGGTAATTTAGTTGGAAAAGGGGCTAATGTCTTTATGCCAGATAACACAGGACAACTACAGGGGTCTTATAGAGTCCATGCCTAGGTGGGTCAGCACTGTTTTGGCAGCACTCATTGGCAGGTGGTCATAATGTTGTGGCTCATTGGTGTGTGTGTGTATAGTATGTCTTTGTATATTGACTGTTCATGCCTTGACTGTTAGCATTGCTAAACAACTTGAACCTTTCTAGGTTTTCAAGTGGACTGGTGACAATATGTTCTTCATCAAAGGAGATCCGGATTCCTTAGCTTTTGGTGGTGGAGGGTATGTAAAGAGAATAAGTTGCCATACACTTCATTAATCAGAGATTTAATGTCTAAATTAATTTTTATTTTCTCCTTTTAGAGGTGAATTTGGCCTGTGGTTGGATGGCGACCTCTATCATGGCAGAACTCACTCGTGTAAGACCTTTGGAAATCCAATGCTCTCGAAAACAGAGGACTTCTATGTGCAGGACATTGAAATATGGTCCTTTGAATAACACCCCCCTTCCCCCCACCTCACGGACTCGGTACAAATTACAAAGGGGTTACGAGGCCACAACACTAGACCCCTATAAAGATTGTACACCCTCCACTTGGCTCCTAAGAAGCCCTGATAGAGGCAGAGCAGATATACAGTGTACATTGCACTTAATTTCTGGAAACGGTCAGCATGGGTGGGTCTTCCTCACTGGTGTCCCAATGAAAGTTTCATATGAACACATATTATTTACCCATTTGCAGCCTGAGGTCCTCTAGACTTGAGGATTAGGAAGGGCGCTAATGGTTGTTCTAGAATGTTTCCTTAAGAAATGTAGCTCCAGACCTTGCCAGGAGTCATAAAACATTGGGGTTTAAGTCCTACTACCTTCATCACCTGTAGCATTGCATCCATTTCAAGCACTTCTCCAATATCTTAGCTCAAAACCCCTGTTATTAAAATGTCTCGTCTGTGCACTCACACAGGCTCTATATAACCAAACACCACTACTTAATGTAATATTCAGTACCGTGTTGCTGTAAAAATGTGGTGTAACATGCAAATTAACGTGTGGTGCCCTTTTCATATCAATATGCTTTCCTGTAAATCCTTTGTTCTGTCTGGGAGTGCTGTAGTTATGCCAGCAGAAACGTGTACATCTTTTAGGAAGCCTTTCTGGGGGGCGGGGCATCTGAAGGAATATATATACATATATAAATACATATAGCAATTATATATTTATACCTTTACTAGTGTACTGTGTACATAACTACTTCCCATATTGCTGTTAAGTGTGACAGTGATATGGTTTGCGCTACTGTCCTTGAAGTATAATCTCAGTTGTACATTTTCTTGTAAATTTGTTCCAATAAATAAATTTCTGTATGCACACGACATTAACGCTAATCCAATGTTAAAGTGGAGTTGTTGGCGGGGAGTTTTCATCAGGTAACCAGTCTCTTGAGACTGGCTCTTCTCGTCAGTGGTAACCTGGGAGCCATATATAAGGTGACCTGGGCGTTGGAGGGTGATGAAATGACTGGTGCAAGCAGAGCCAGCCTCCTGGGCTTATGGATGACTGCTGTCAGTGATAATGAGAAAGCCTGTTACTGCAATATTTACAAAGAGTCACACAAAGAGGCACCTCGACACACAAGTTGCAGAAAAACACAGGAAATTGATGGGGAAATGGCTCTTTTAGCAGTATTATGATTTGAAGTTTAAGCGGAGAGATGCCAATTTCTCATTGTGGCCAGCTGAAAACATGCCCAAACATTTGACCCGACTGTGCGCGTCTGTTGTCAGAGCAGGCTTTGTGCTGTGAAGGTCTGATGCTCTCTGCATGACGTGGGATTGTAGAGCTGAAGGACTCGGACGCCCCTCCGGGGCCACCTGCACATTTCTGGTCTTTCAGTATTTGATGGCCGTGTGGAAGCTCAAAGAAATGTCATTAATCCCCTCAAAGATCCCTGACGGATTATGTATCAATGTATTAATCACAATAAAGTCTATGTAATAATGGTGTTTTTGTGTGTGTATGTGTGTGCATGAAGGAGAGAGAAATATAAAGTAAAAGTGTGGTCACATGTACTCTGGCTTGGCAAAATTTTGTATGCGAAATCCAGTTTCAAATGCATTTGAGAATTCTGCATAAGTGTGAAAGATTTCCCTATGCAGATTTCGCATTAAGTTCTCGCAAATTGATGACCCCTGAGTGAGAAGTGCTCCATGCATTGCTCCACTTTTGACAATAAACCTTTTTTGCAAACAATTTTTTTTTTGCCAGTTATGCTAATGTGACCATGTCTTAAATTGTAGTGAGGATCAGGAGATTATTTTGCATCAGGATCCAAATAGTATTGTGAAGGCGCAGAGTTCACCAATAAAAAGCTGTTTGGATTGAAGATGATCTCCATATGAGCAGTGCTTTGTGCATTGACAATAAAATTTGCCCACAAAATGTTGTTAACGTGACCGCATCTTAATTTGTGGTCGCATTTACTGTTGCTCTGCAAAATGTCCACAGGATTGAGAATTTCACACGAGCGCCAAAAAATTAGCTGATTTTCAGCGTTAGAGGTAATGCATTACAAGTAACTTGAGTTACATAATCAGATTACTTTTTCAAGTAACTAGTAAAGTAACACATTACTTTTTCACATTATTTGACTGACAGCTCTCCTGTCCCCATGTTGAGAGAAATAAATTGCAGAGGTGTTGTGTGCGCTATGTGAACATGATGGTTATTGTAGTTCTAGACTAAATGTGATCATACATTTACTCATCTCACTTGCACTAAAACATTCAGTATTCCTCAAAATGAATAAAAACAGTGAAATGCAATCTCAAAATTGTAATAACTATATTAAATTACACAAATATACTTTATGTACTTAATCTCACTTTATTTACCAATGTCTTTGCTGCTGACCTTTAATGACCTAATTCAACCATACTAATAAGCAAAAATTACTTTAGATTTAGAAATAACTTCCTTCTCCTGTATCCTCCTTTAATCCAGAATAGCAGCACAGCTGAAAGGTTTGTTTGAGCTGCGCCCTCTACTGTACAGGTGTAAATATGCATTTCCTTCAGCCTGAGGCTTATTCATTTCACTTTTGGTGTGAAAGGGCCTTGATGTTTGCCAAAAAGAAAACTTTTTTGTTGTTGTTATAAAAAACAAGCAAGCCCAGCCCAGGTGAGAAAAAGTAACTAAGTAACACAATTAGTTTTTTAAGGAGTAACGCAATATTGTAATGCATTACTTTTAGCTTTTCCCCAACACTGATGATTTCGCATTTATTGTTTTGATCACATTCATTGTTGCTTTGTAAAAATTTTCAGGCAAAATACAGTCATTTCAATAGGAATCCATGCTATTGTGAGTTTAGTTTAAGGGTGAAAGAGTTTCCTATGCAGATTTTGCTCATTTTCAAGTTGGTCACATAAATTTACCACTAACAGAAAGCTGCTTGTTTTGAAAGTAAGTGTGTGAGCTGTGCTTCATGCATCACTGTACTATAGATAATGGACAATGAACCCTTTTTCCTGAGAAATTTTGTTGAAATTTCAGCTATGTGATTGCACCTTTAATCTTGGAGAACTTTGTTAACTGGATAAACAATGTATGACAAAGGCCCAACAGTAAATATGCCACCGCTGGAACTGAAATGGTTTCAAAGTTTTTTTAATTGATTGGATATCCATTTTCACACTCTGTTTTCTCTGAATGTGAGCATAGTTGAGCCAAACCCATTTGTCAGCAGACAGATTATAGTCTAAAAGCCCTGATTTTGAGAAAATGTGTAGTAACTGCAATTTTGTAGGGCAGAATGATCTGTATTTATGTTCCCCAAGTCATTAAAGCCATAATCTGCTGTTTTTTGCAAATCAACCTGATAATAAACTTTATTTAACAGTTTTAAGTACATGTGGATTCTGTAAAAAGCATATAAATGCATATAATTATATATAAAATATATTCAATATAAATACTGAAATGTATATACATGTCAAGTCAAGTCACCTTTATTTATATAAAGCGCTTTTTACAATGCAGATTGTGTCAAAGCAGCTTTACAGTGAACATAAATTTTAGTGAAGGGTTGAACTGGGATTTAAAGACTTTATAATAACTATTATTTTGTCTCATGATATCAGACAGTTAACACTCATTCCAAAGGCCTAAAAAATCTATACAAGAGGTATTTAAATTCAGAAAAGATATAAGGGAATATGATCGCACATGCACGATAAATAATTCCCATGCTCCTCAGCAGCACTCCTGCTCTGTCCTGTCTTACCTCTGCCTTGATGTTTAAGTAGACTGCATACAATACAACACCAAAGAAGTGACCGATCAGTGTCACAGGGCGGGGGTTCAGCCTGATGATTGACACAGATGTTAGATTTAGTATGCATACAGTAATTATGTACGTTTATTATTTGTCTGATTGTAATGAAGTCTGAACCTACACAGACAGCAGTCCAACTGGCCCTGACACACACTCCCCTCCCAACTGAAAATAACACAAGCAGGCTCTTCTGAGATATAATATTGAATCTGCAAACAGAGGAGACAAGTTATGATCATTTGCAATGATTAAAATGGTTTGATGATCTATATTATTATAATCAGCAAGTGTTTATGGTGTACAGCAGTCAATTACATAAGAGGCCAGTCTTTGAAGATGAACATTTGGCTCATGGTAGAAGAGTTCCCTCTAGTGGCAACATAAATATGAAAATTGGAAATAGGAGTTGTATCAACTGTATTTTAATTCAGAAACATAAAAGCAGATGCTTACTGTCTTTTGAAGCAAACAACTCATGCAGTGCCTGTGCTAGAACATCCACCACAAATGAATGAGACACCTTTCCGCTCCCAGTGGAATTTCTTTTTAGCCTGTGGATGGGGTACACAATGACTGTAGGAGAACTACATTGGAGCAAATCTTAATTTTTTAATTAATAAAATGTTATAATATTTTTTATTCTGGTTTATCTAATAAAACCCTAGGCTTTTAACCTGCAACAAGGCCGTGTTGTCACTGAGATCCGGAACATTCTGAAGCAGACTTCTCCAAATCATGACATCATTGAGTGCTACGCTCATCCCTCCTCCAGTTAAAGGATGCCTCATGTTATAAGCATCTCCAAGAAGCAAGACTCCTGTAAGAGGAGGACAGATAGATCTATTTTAATATAATTCAGTTGCAACGGTCTATATGACATAATAGGTAACATATTACAGTGCCTGCTTAAATGAATAACAACAACAATAAAGCTTCTTTGTAATTAAATCTATGTACTAAAATAAAGACTACAATGAGAAACTGCCACTGCTGCATCTCTACCATATGCTGCATCTATACTGTGCAGTTACCTGGTTTATTGACAGGTGATGATGGCAGGAAACTTGCAGGCATGGATTTCAGACGGTTGTTTTGTACGGCCAACAAAAAAAGCCCCTTTAAGTGATCTATCAGACACAACAAAGCGAAGAAAATGTGCAAAAATATCTATAATTCATTTTAATCCAGTGACATTTTTATATCAGCTCATGTACAAACCCAATTCCAAAAAAGTTGGGACACTGTACAAATTGTGAATAAAATTTTGAAGTTTCAAATTTTAATATTTTATTCAGAATACAACATAGATGACATATCAAATGTTTAAACTGAGAAAATGTATCATTTTAAAGGAAAAATAAGTTGATATTAAATTTCATGGCAACAACACATCTCAAAAAAGTTGGGACAAGGCCATGTTTACCACTGTGTGGCATCCCCTCTTCTTTTTATAACAGTCTGCAAACGTCTGCGGACTGAGGAGAGTTGCTCAAGTTTAGGAATAGGAATGTTGTCCCATTCTTGTCTAATACAGGCTTCTAGTTGTTCAACTGCCTTAGGTCTTCTTTGTCGCATCTTCCTCTTTATGATGCGCCAAATGTTTTCTATGGGTGAAAGATCTGGACTGCAGGCTGGCCATTTCAGTACTCAGATCCTTCCTCTACGCAGCCATGATGTTGTAATTGATGCAGTATGTGGTCTGGCATTGTCATGTTGGAAAATGCAAGGTCTTCCCTGAAAGAGACAACGTCTGGATGGGAGCATATGTTGTTCTAGAACTTGGATATACCTTTCAGCATTGATGGTGCCTTTCCAGATGTGTAAGCTGCCCATGCCACACGCACTCATGCAACCCCATACCATCAGAGATGCAGGCTTCTGAACTGAGCGCTGATAACAACTTGGGTTGACCTTGTCCTCTTTAGTCTGGATGACATGGCGTCCCAGTTTTCCAAAAAGAACTTCAAATTTTGATTCGTCTGACCACAGAACAGTTTTCCACTTTGCCACAGTCCATTTTAAATGAGCCTTGGCCCAGAGAAAACGCCTGCGCTTCTGGATCATGTTTAGATATGGCTTCTTTTTTGACCTATAGAGTTTTATCCGGCAACGGCGAATGGCACAGTGGATTGTGTTCACCGACAATGTTTTCTGGAAGTATTCCTGAGCCCATGTTGTGATTTCCATTACAGTAGCATTCCTGTATGTGATGCAGTGCCGTCTAAGGGCCCGAAGATCACGGGCATCCAGTATGGTTTTCCGGCCTTGACCCTTACGCACAGAGATTGTTCCAGATTCTCTGAATCTTTGGATGATATTATGCACTGTAGATGATGATAACTTCAAATTCTTTGCAATTTTTCTCAGAGAAACTCCTTTCTGATATTGCTCCACTATTTTTCGCCGCAGCACTGGGGGAATTGGTGATCCTCTGCCCATCTTGACTTCTAAGAAACACTGCCACTCTGAGAGCCTCTTTTTATACCCAATCATGTTGCCAATTGACCTAATATGTTTTCTGGCCTCTTATTGCTACCTGTCCCAACTTTTTTGGAATGTGTAGCTCTCATGAAATCCAAAATGGGCCAATATTTGGCATGACATTTCAAACTCACTTTCAACATTTGATATGTTATCTATATTCTATTGTGAATAAAATATAAGTTTATGGGATTTGTAAATGATTGCATTCCTTTTTTATTCACAATTTGTACAGTGTCCCAACTTTTATATGAATCGGGTTTGTATGTGGACTGAAACCTCAGTTCTTGGAAACAACTGGTTGATAATTTTAAAGCAAACACTTAAAGGAATAATTCACCTAAGAATCAAAATTCTGTCATCATTTAGTTGTTCCAAACCTGTATTAATTTCTGAACACAAAAGAAGACATTTTTAAGAATGTCAGTAACCAAACAGTTGATGGGCACCACTGACTTCCATAGTATGGAGGGAAAAAAATATGGTCCCATCAACTGTTTAGTTACCAACATTCTTCAGAATATATTCTTTTGTGTTCAGCAGAAGAAAGAAATTAATACAGGTTTGGAACAACTTGAGGGTGAGTAAATGATGACAGAATTTTTCTTTTTGGGTGAACTATCCCTTTAAATACACTCTTATTGACAATTATATCAGTTCTCTGACCTGGCAGTTGCGGATGGATCTTCTCAATCATGTATTGGCTCAGGTTTTTGGGGAGACGTCCCCTTATGTCCACCAGAACACGTGTGTCAGTGGAGGAGATCTGGTAGATCAGAATCGGTCCATGGCAGCTCAGAACTAGTTCAGCATAGTTGGGCTTATACTGAGGACAGTTCTGAGAAGACAAACCAATGCAATACAAGTCGTGTGTTATGTTTAAATTTAAAATAAGCTGGATTTTTTCTTTTAAAAGCAACTATTTAATGGTTGTGAAATAGTAAACGGTTTATGACATTACACCAGAGCACCTCGTACCTTCATTATGCAGCCTACAAAGTTGGAACAGATCTGAACCCTTTCCGAGCTCAAACGCTTTCTGAATTCTGAAAAACATCCATCTGCCACCACTGTCAGAGGGCACGTAACCTCTGCAAAACAGGTAGTGACTGATGATATACTTAAAATACAGCAAATATTTTGTAATATTAACCGTACAGGCTACAAGTACTAATCAAATGTGATCAATTAATGATTCCTATTGTTTATACCATGATTTTTGTCACTCAAAAGTTATGATGTTGAAGCTACCCAAATATTTAATATCATTGGTTAACATACAAACATGTGGTCTCTTGACTAACCTTTATTCTTCCAGAATGTTTGTCCTTGTACTGGATGCCTGTGACACAGCCATTTTCTTCTTCAAGGTATGTTACTGAGCCTTCAATGAACCTCACACTCAACAAACACCAGGTAAATATGTTATTAAAAATACTTTTATAATATTATATTCAATATTTTAAACATGTAAGATGCATATGTTGGTCTTACTTTGGCTCCGCCAGTGCAGCTCTACGCAATCCCGTGATAAAGCGACCGTGGTGGAAAGCTCGGCCACATTGAGTCTGATCTTGTGAGTAAGGAATCTCCACGACCATCCTACTTTCAACATCATGGATGATATAACCATTCACAATGTGTGCATCTATCTCCTCTACTGATTCTATTAAAAAAAAATTATTATAGGTTAGTATTATATAACTATAAAGAAAACTGGTGGCCAAGTTGTGTGGAATATACAAGTAGAAACTCACTTTCCAAGCCTAATTCTTTGAGAGCACGATATCCACCAGGCTGTAGCAATTCACCAATTATTCTGTCCGGCTCTCTAAGATTCCTCTCAATCACTGTAATCTTGCGTCCATCTCGCCCAAGAACCGCCGACAATGAAGAGCCCAAAACACCGGCCCCTACAATGATGACATCAGGTTCTGGGGCAACAAAATCTTCAGTGTTGGTGGTGGTATCATTCTGTAGATAAATAATAGATAATAATAGACAGATAGATATAACAATATAATGCATAATAAATAAAAACAATGAAAAAGTAACCCTCAATTAATTATAGTTCTGAGGACTTTTTGACAGTCAGACATTAGATAGATAGATAGATAGATAGATAGATAGATAGATAGATAGATAGATAGATAGATAGATAGATAGATAGATAGATAGATAGATCATATGACAATAGTCTATGTAGGTCATTATCAAATAGCGTCGACATCGTTATATATTTAATACTGTACATATCAGAGATGGCTCCATTGTCATACCTTAAAATGTCGTGAATTAAAGATGAGCATACAGAGAGAATTGTTGAATCTATATCGGCGGAATATTGAAATCATGACATCTATCTAGCAAAGTAGGTTGACAAATGAGAGGAGCTTAGACGACGCGCATCGAGTGTATAAACCCCGCCCATTTAATCCAGTCATCCAATCATATCACTGTACGGTTAGATCAAAGTCTTGCGCCCCTTTGACAGCACACATTGGACTGCAAGGAAATTAATTATTTTAAGTGTATAATATCATGTGCACTGCATGTTTCCTACAAGGGAATACTAAAGAAGTGAAAATTACATAGGCAATTCTGAACAGACAGACATTTATTTATCACTTTATTATTAGGCTATTTATTTATCTACTTCATATTTTAAATTATTATGTTTGCAAACTGCAAAACACAGATGACACCATCTTATTATAATTAAATATGTTGTTAGGACAGACTTACATCATGTCTGTATGCTCTTGTTTTGTTAGTTGGACTTTTAATTTGCCTGTGTTGTTTCCTGTTGTTCCCTCGTTGCTTCTTGAAAAAAAAAACTGCATTTGGGTTCAACCTCAACTTTCTTTTAGTGGATTTACATGACAAATTTGCAGCACTTTCACAGTTTAAACATTGTCATTGGTTCAATTCAGGAGTAGTTTAACTCCATAAAATATTACATCTTAACAGAAATTTGTTTGAATATTATACTTTACATTCAGACATGGGAGTAAATCATAAACCTGATATTAAAATGTAGACAGTAGTAAAATTGATTTAGTGTTGAAGATACTAATTCTAGTTCCACACTGGGTCAAACATATTTTCCTGAAATAATCCCTATAAGATTGTCCTTTTATATTTTTGCTCACTTTCAAGTAAACCCTTAAGTTTTCTCTGCCAGTCTTCAACACATGTGTTTATTGTGGCTCTTGAGCAGGGTGCGGGATGCTGGAATATCTTTATATCGAGTTGACGTGCTATAGGGTCACTGGAAGCCATGCTGGTTAACTCTTCCTCTCTGGTCCGTTGAGCAAAATAGGGGACAGTATTGCTGCAAATGATATCTTGTCTAGCATGCAGCAACCTGCGGATCTCGTGAATCACAACCATGGCTTTGTCTTCCCTTCTGTCTTTCTCAATGTTTCTCCGCAAACAATCAATTTCATTTCTCATTCTCCTTTGCATCAACCATTCTGTAAACAAGAACAGAATACTGTCATGTCTAAGTTTGTAGTGTGGAGCAGAATAGTTGCAGAACTATACAAGAAACACAAACTATTAGCACAAAAAACATGGGATTTGGGCCTGTGATTTTTGTGCCAAACATAACAAGATTAAAACAGATTGTAATGCTTACGGTACAACACTAAGCCAGACACTGAAATCAGCAAAGGCCAGTTCCAGCTACGTTTATCATCCCCGCCAGCTGCTCTGATATTCCTTTGAGCATGTGCATTCAGATCATTCATTTTGACTGAATTTAGAAAGAGAACAAGTCAGCTAAAGAAGAAAACAACATAAGCTTTTATTTTAACCTTCTCATGATTTTATTCAAATGACTTTCTTTCACTGGTTTCAAAAAAAAAAATTCACTGCAAGCAACAACATGTTTCTACACATTAGTAGTTATGGTAGCTTTATGTCATTACGCAACTCATAATGTATTTTTTTACATTCTTTTAGGGCATCATATAATATGTATATAGTATAAATGTAAGATTTACTTACCTTGCCTTAAAGGATGAAAATAGACTGAAGGACTCAATGTTGTTATTCCTCAAATCTCTTCATGGCTATCTACCCTGAACTATTTATTCAGCACTGGTTAAACTGGTTCTGTAAATGCAAAGCTTATTTAAAGTCCCACCCCCTATATATTAGAGACATGAGCTGGCCTGATTTTATTTGTTAAAGAATGTTTTGCAATGCATTGCTTATAATTCAGTCAGGGATTTTAAGCGGCACTTTATTCTTTGCATTTCACCTATGTTTCTAATAAACCTGACATTACAATATACTTAGAACATTGTTGGCTCTGTGACAAAATGCTTATGTTTCTCTATTGTAAGTCGCTTTGCATAAAAAGCATCTGCTAAATGCATAAATGTAAATTAAACATGTTATTTCCATATTACACTCTCCGAATAACATATTATGAATATGAGGATTTCCATCCACACTAGGAAAAGGTCACACTGATATGGACTGCTTCTGGTCTCCTCATGTCAACAGTGGCATAATTTAGATAAGGTAGGTATGGATGAGTTTTGTTAAATATCCAAATATTAACTATTTTTGTCCTAAAAATATTTTACTGTGTACATGGTATTTACACTTTCTGTTCTGTAGCACAAATTCAAATTCGCTCTTCCGACAAAGAAATCAGTAAAACACATTTTTAGTCTTATTAACTTTATTGGCAATGTGGTCTTTTAAAACACATCATTCGTTTCTGCTCTCACTTTTTTGTCTGTATCCCGAGTATAGCTTCAGCTCTCTGGTGTGTTTGAAGAGTGAGCTGTTGTCGCCAGTATCTGAGATACAGCCACATGAGACCTCCATTTTTCTGTGGATCTGCGTTGAGATACTCGGCACAACTGCGATCATTATTAAAAATATCAATGAGATCATTCTCCATCTTCAGATGTGCAAGGGGATGTTTGGCTGTATAAGCCATTAGCTCTCTCTCCTCATCCTCCCTCCATGAACGATACACAAAAGGACTGCAAAAGGCCTTCTGCCTTTTCATCAGCAATTTCTGTACTTCATTCAGAGCATTTAAAGCTCCTTGCTCTTGCTCTTTTCCCTTTTTCAGGGCCTCATGGAACCTAAATATTTTATATTTTAGAGCTTTACATTCCAACTTAATGTTACAACATTCTTGACGTTCAAGATCCAGGTCCTTCTGCATCTTGACCTTGACGTCCTCAATTTCCTTTTGAAACTGCTTGGACCAAATCCATCCTAAGAGAGCAAAGAAATAAATTAAGTGCAGTTAATCACAACATACACACTAGTAAAAGGCAATAGTGTGGTGTAGTACTTACGAAAGGCAGCAAGCCCAAGCATGGGCACCAGGAGGGCATAGTTCCACTTACTGCTGTCACCACCACCATCACCCTGCCTCTCTGGCATTATATTCCAGTCCTGAGGATCATTCAGGTTGTTCATGTTTACTGGAGCTGAAAAATAAATTATATATAGAACTTATGACCAATAAGATACAAAAAGGCAAAGGCTACTGTAAATTCTGACATTAAATGTCCGGAAAATTTATTCAGACTCTAGATATAATTTTTTAAATATTTTTTTTACTAGTGGGCACAGGACACTAGTTCATTTATGTAAGTGAGGATAGCAAAATAAAGTAAACTGTGACATATTATACCAAAAAATTCTTCATATAGTGGACTATCAGTAAAACGGATAAAAAATTTGGAACCAAACATTATTCACTTTGACCTGACCATGTTTTGCTTAAGTGTTATCTGACATAATTAAGATTTTTTTTTTTTTTTCTGACACAGTTTAACTCTGAGATCTTGTCATATTTTATTACCATTTTTTTTAAATAAATAGTAAATAAATAGTAAATAAACTGTATTAATGAATGAAATGTTCAAGGTGTCTGAATAAATTTTTTAATTATTATTTATAATGATGTTTATGTAAAGAAACTGATGTAGCGTTCTCATTCAGTTCCTAAATAGAAACATAAGTAGCATGAGACCTTATTACTTGATATTTGAGCCTTCTTGAGATATATTTGGCTCTACTAGTTACTTTTCTTTTAACAAAAAGAATCATGCAAGAACAATACATGTTGGTAATTGAATACTATATCAAACATTATCTTGCAAATATTCAAAGCATACGCTGACAGACAGACAAATAGATAGATATTGTTGGTATGTTTTATCAATCATATAAGAAAACCATTAGAAATAGTTTGAATAATATAACAGCCAGATGTGTTTTATAGGCTTTATGGCCTATTACACGACTGTATGAACTGTCACAAGGTCAGGAGCATTGGAGAAAATCATGTGGGAACTGAGTACAAGTTAGGGGTATTTCCAGGACACCACAGGTGGCTGTGAATGATGTCATGGTGAGGCTTCTGTTCTCTAGGAAGGAACCGGTTGTCCTTGGAAAATGTTACATCTTGCCAATGATAAAGGGTTGACGATCATTTGGCAGGTTGCCACTATTAGAGAGATAAATGAAAGAAAAGATCTAATTGTGTGAAACTGAGGTTATTGCAAAATAAGAGATAGGAAGAGACGAAATTAGATGTGCTACAGGCATCTCGGCTTTGTTGCTTTGTTCAATAAAGTCTAATTTTGACTTCTGGAACTCTGCCTCTTGAGCTTCATTTGCAAGGAAGAGATTACTTTTCTCCACAACAATATTTGTTTAATAATTCTGAATATATTCATTGACTTTTAAATAAAAAGCATTAATTAATTTTTAGATTGTTTAACTAAAGCAATTAATGCAGTAAAAGTTGCATTAATATAATACAATACAAATACTGAAAAAAGTATTTATTTGTTAACTGTTAAACATAACTAATAGGCCTATATCATTTTTATCTTCTTAATTTTTTTACATTCCAATAATAAAGTATGTAAGCTTAACTTACCTTCTCAAACTGAATGGCACAATGCTGTTATTCCTCATGAATCTTTACATGGCAACCCACCATCAACTTTTATTCAGCACTGGTTAAACTGCCTGTTTCTTTAAATTCAAAGCTTTTTTACAGTCCCACCCCATTTGGAAATACAGCTGCCCTAATTTAGCCTACTCTATTTTATTTGCAAAGCACTAGTTAAAACTTATTCTGTAAATGCAAAGCTTATTTAAAGGATTAGTTCACTTTCAGATTAAAATTACTTCAAGCTTTACTCACCCTCAAGCCATCGTAGGTGTATATGACTTTCTTGTTTCTGACAAAGACAATCAGAGAACTATTAATAAATATCCTGATGCATCCGAGCTTTATAATGGTATACGTTATCAAATGAGTATGAGCTGAAGAAGTGTTTCCATCCACATCCATCCATCATGAATATGTGCTCCATATGGCTCCAAGGGGTTAATAAAGGCCTTCTGAAGCAAAGCAATGCATTTTTTGTAAAAAATAAAAAATCCATATTTAACAAGATATGATGTAAAATATATAGCTTCCGCCAGACCACCTACTGTATTCAAATAAATAAAAAAAAAGTAACTGGTGTTGCGTCAGTTCCGTAAGTTGAATAGGGGCGTAGGATGTACAGTGTAAACTTTTTGAAGAATACAGAAGATGTCTGCAGAAGCTAAATATTTTACTTTATATCTTGTTAAATATGGATATTTTTTACACAAACATATCGCTACGCTTCAGAAATATGATGGATGGATGTGGATAGAGACACTTTCTTCAGCTCATACTCGTCTCGTTTGGTAACGCATACTGCCATTATAAAGCTTGGATGCTTCAGGATATTTATTAATATTTCAACTACTGTGATCATCAGCTTGGCGTAATTTTCATTTGAAAGTGAACTAATCCTTTAAATTTCCACCCCCTTTGGATATACATCTAGCCTTGATTTACTCTATTTTACTTGCAAAGCAATAGTTAAAACTCATTCTGTAAATGCAAAGCTTATTTAAACTTCCACCCCCTTTGGAAATAGAGCTGGCCTGATTTACTCTTTTATTTGCAAAAGATATGTTTTACAATGCAATGATTTTAATTTAGTGAGGGGTTTTATGTTTCTTTTAATCAAATGGCACCTTTGAGAGTAAATCAAATCTGTATATATATTGTACTGATGCTCTCTTTTTTAGCATCATAATGTTAATGGAATCATCATTCTGGCTTTCTGGTATCTTCATGTCAACAATGTCATAATTTATGATGGATAGATGAGGTATGGATGAGTTTTTTTAAGTATTTAGTTAAATATTCATAAAAACTGACCTCATGAGCCCTAAAAACCTATTTTACAACAATAAAGAATTACATATTTTACTGTGTATATGGTATGTAGACTCACTGTATGTATAAACTTAAACTGCTTTTCCCACTAAGAAAAGATTATAACAACAATAAAAATTGAATCTCATTAACTTTATTGGTAATGAGGTCATTTAAAATACATAATTTTATTGATATAGATTCATTTCTGCTCTCCCAGTGTCACTTTTTTGTCTGTATCCCGAGTATAGCAGCCTTCAGCTCTCTGGTGTGTTTGAAGAGTGACCTGCAGCTGCCAGTATCTGAGATACAGCCACATGAGACTTCCATTCTTCCGCTCATCTGTGTTGAGATACTCGGCACAACTGCGATCATTCTTAAAAATATCCCTGAGACCGTCCTCCATCTCCAGATGTGCAAGAAGGGGCTCTTTGGCTGTCTGAACCAGAAGGTCCTTCTCCATCTCCACCCTCCTCACACGAGGCACCAAAATACTGCAAAAGGCCCTTTGTCTTTGCACCAATCTGTGTTCTACTTCCTTCAGAGCCAGCGAAGCCCTCATCTCTCGCTCTTTTTCCTTTTGCAACGCCTCGTGGAATAGGGCGCCACCAGGTCCTCCGTAACGCAATCTAGATCTCTCGTTTTCTAGAGCTTCACGTTCCAGCCTCATGCCTCGACGTTCCTCCTCGAGCTTCTGACTCTGCGATGCCAGGGCTTGACGGTAGCCATGTGCCCGCTGCTTTTCTTTCTCTAGATCAAGCTCGAGCCGTGCTGTTTCTCTGCGGTTTTCAGAGAGCGTCTGTCTGTACTTCACATCCAGGTCCTTTTGGATTGTCTTTACGATCTTTTCATACTTCACCTTGGCCTCCTCGATTTCCTTTTGAGACTCCTTGGACCAGATCCATCCTAGGAATCCATCCCCAGGAGGAAGAAAAAAATTAAAATTTAAGTACAATTGATTAAAACATACATGCTAGTAAAGTGCAATAGTGTGTGTAGTACTTACGAAAGGCAGCGAGCCCCAGCATGGGCACAAGGAGGGCATAGTTCCACTTACTGCTGTCCCCACCACCACCTTGCCTCTCCGGCCTTATATTCCAGTCCTGAGGATCATTCAGGTTGTTCATGTGGACTGCAGCTGAAAAATAAATACATACTTCTATATCAAACATATAACCAATATGATATAAAAAGGGAAATGCTATTGTAAATACTGTAAACCAAATGGCCATTTTTTAATGTATAATGAAGCATTTTTGTCCTTCATGCAAACATAATGAAACTGACGTAGCATCCCCATTCAATTTATAACTAGAAACTTGAGCAGCGCGAGACCTCCTAGTTGAAATATGACACTTCCTGTTTCCACGACATGCATACACGATTTGGCTTAGCTATATTTAACAAAGAAAATGTATCATTAATCAGGCAAGAACAATACATGCTGGCAATACAACACTACATCAAATGTCCATTTTACCTTGCAAGTATCCAAAGCACTTGACATTGACCCCCGTTCTCAAATAGATTCAAATAGTCGCTTCCATTATTTGGTAAAGCTAACACCTGCGTTAATGTTCTTGGGAAAAATATTGCTTATTTAAAGCTAGAAGGCTATGTTATATACAGTGGCATTTACAGGAAATAACTCCACCCATCTTAAACACATGTTTGTGTTTGTTTTCTGTATGATCGCTAACCAACAAATCCCCCCACAGTGGACAAATATTGGTACGGTCCTCACTGAAGCTGGGAAACTGGATGGCGATTCATGAATCATTAGAACCCAATGGTTCTTTTGAATCTTTTCAATCAGTTTGGTTGAGCCTTTGCACTCTCTTGCATGTTTTCACAACAGTCTTTAATTCAATCACATTTTAAATGAAGTGGAAAATGTTCAAATATTTTAGTTATAAAAAGAACGAGGTAACGATGTTCAATTATTCGTAATTTATTTAGAGAAATAAATATCTCCAATTTGTTTTATTATTCACTATATAGTCAGTAATTATACTTATTTTAAATAAATATAATGGCTTTCTTGTCACGATACGTTCACGAAGCAGACCGAAGCGATATAACTGAATAAGCAGCGAACCATCAGTATTTGAGGGTTTGGCTCATAGTGCGAGAAGCTTTTTTTAATCATCTGGGGTACAACAAACTGACCTACAAATGCGATTAAAATAACTTATTAATAAAACGAATCGCGTACACTGCAGTACGCCGCGCCGTGAAGTCAGAGACTGAATCTTTTTAACGGTTCAAAAGAACCGATTCGCAAAAATGAGTCTACTACCGCTTACATCACAAGAGCGAGCACGAGCTCCACACACAGGCGCTCGCATTTATCAGTCAGAAAGATTCGAGCAACATGGCTGCGGTGTGCGCTGCGTCCCGTGTCCTCGGGAGAAAGATTGTGTCATCTAAAACTGTAAGTATTTTCAAATCTTGGGCATACTTTCTATTGTAATGGCATTTGTTAATTGCAGGCCGAGAGTTTAATTGCTTTATACTGAGATCTCGCTTTGGTCTATTGTACCCTGTGTTATGTATTGGTTTTGTAACCATCATCTGCTGTGTTGGATAACACTGTTACATAGTCTCAGTGTCTCTGTTACTGGAGTGTACGCTTTATGTGATACTGTTTTATTTATGGAGCTTATCCTTTTAGCAGTAATGCCTGAGGGTTTTAAACCTAATGTAATGTGTAATTTCATAGAAGTAAAGTTTAGATATTTTGTAAACAGGGATACATTGAAGGTCAAGCTGGCAGCGTTAGCATTAGCCATGTGATACTGTATGCTCGTGTTATTAATTTAGGTGATTACTTTTTAAGTGTTTGAATGCATGATTGTTATTTTAATTTCATATAAAAGCAGACTGCTGTTAAAGTCGAATTAAGAATTGTTTCTAGTGTTTATTACAGATATAACTGACAGCTACAGTCACCTGTTAAAGTTTGTAGATGTGTTATGGCAATGTGTCCTACAAATCATAAACATACACAAGCGCAGCAAATGAGTTTATCTTGTAATTCTCCTTGCATTAATCTCCAGACAGTCTCCAGTATGGCTGCTCAGCCTATGTTTTGTTCAAATAAAACACAATAACCAGACATCTCACTGTTATGTCACCAGTAAAGACCAGTATACATTAGATTGCTGTCACTGTCTGTTTTGTATTGCAATGATGTTTTTGTCATTCCATCCAGCTGCCAGCAGTGTGCCAGGCAAGCAACCGCAAGTTACATTTCTCTATCTACGGAAAAAAGGGAGATGCAAAAGTCTCAGATAGTGTAAGTATTTATGCTGCTTCCTTGTTTGGTTTCAGTAGCTTTCATTTTCCCTGGCTCTTAAGGTTCTGTTGAATTCTAGTTCCAGTCGTCACATTAAAGTAGCAAAACTAGATGTCATAGGCGAGTGGCCTTCCGTGATCATTGTGTTTTTGGTATTTCTCCTCTCAGATCTCCACTCAGTATCCAGTAGTAGACCATGAGTTTGATGCTGTCGTGGTGGGAGCCGGTGGCGCAGGGCTGCGCGCTGCTTTCGGTCTGTCGGAGGCCGGCTTCAACACAGCCTGTGTCACCAAACTTTTCCCCACCCGCTCACACACAGTGGCCGCACAGGTTTGGAGATTTCCTTTTGGGTTTCTCCTTATTATCATTCAGTAACTTATTAATCTGCCTCTTATACCCACATATGTACTGCAACAGCATAACAATTTGTCTTCTGGATGTATACCAGTTTTTGCAAATCAGTGTTTGCTGATGTTTAATTTAGGAACAAATAAATTTTTTTGAAAGAATAAGTAACAATATGAAAGCTGTAATGCATCAGAATCAAATAGTTTGCTCAGGAAGAGATTGAATGAGAATCCGTTTGGAACCTCTGAGAGCTGTGCAGTGATTTTCAGTTCAAGAAGTCTAAAGTTCATAATGCAGCTCAACCTTTGAAACTATACCTCTGATATTCTTACACCACTTTGAAAAAACAAAAGATTGATACGTATGTTCTAACTAATACACAATTAATATTCTCTTAGAATATGTCAGTCTATGACTATAAATTCAATTATATATATATATATATATATATATATATATATATATATATATATATATATATACACAGTACAGTCCAAAAGTTTGGAACCACTAAGATTTTTAATGTTTTTAAAAGAAGTTTCGTCTGCTCACCAAGGCTACATTTATTTAATTAAAAATACAGTAAAAACAGTAATATTGTGAAATATTATTACAATTTAAAATAACTGTGTACTATTTAAATATATTTGACAAAGTAATTTATTCCTGTGATGCAAAGCTGAATTTTCAGCATCGTTACCCCAGTCTTCAGTGTCACATGATCCTTCAGAAATCATTCAGATATGCTGATTTGCTGCTCAATAAACATTTATGATTATTTTCAATGTTGAAAACAGTTGTGTACTTTTTTTCAGGATTCCTTGATGAATAGAAAGTTCAAAAGAACAGCATTTATCTGAAATACAAAGCTTCTGTAGCATTATACACTACCGTTCAAAAGTTTGGGGTCAGTAAGAATTTTTATTTTTATTTTTTTGAAAAGAAATTAAAGAAATGAATACTTTTATTCAGCAAGGATGCATTAAGTCAATCAAAAGTGGCAGTAAAGACATTTATAATGTTACAAAAGATTAGATTTCAGATAAACACTGTTCTTTTGAACTTTCTATTCATCAAATAATCCTGAAAAAAAAAATTGTACACAAATATTTTGTACAATTGTACACATTAAATGTTTCTTGAGCAGCAAATCAGCATATTAGAATGATTTCTGAAGGATCATGTGACACTGAAGACTGGAGTAATGATGCTGAAAATTCAGCTTTGCCATCACAGGAATAAATTACTTTGTGAAATATATTCAAATAGAAAACAGTTATTTTAAATTGTAATAATATTTCACAATATTACTGTTATTACTGTTATTACTGTTAATACTGATATTACACAATAAATGTAGCCTTGGTGAGCAGACGAAACTTCTTTTAAAAACATTAAAAATCTTAGTGGTTCCAAACTTTTGGACTGTACTGTATATATATAAATAAACACACACACACACACACACACACATTTAAGGTTAAAAAAAAAAAAGGTTAAATTTAATTAATTCAATTTTATTCACAATGGCTCACAACTTATATTTTTTATTTAATTATATTTTAACATTTAGGGTGGGATTAATGCTGCATTAGGAAACATGGAGGACGACGACTGGCGTTGGCACTTTTATGACACAGTGAAGGGATCTGATTGGCTGGGAGACCAGGATGCCATTCATTACATGACCGAGCAGGCCCCTGCTGCAGTGGTGGAGGTGAGCGATGATCACATGACCTGTCACTGTCATTAACTGCATTTCCATTACCCTTCAAATTGTGCAAATTGTAATTGCTAATTGGAAATGCACCCAATCGAAAAACTCCCATACATCGCAAAAAGGTTTTTATGCTCACATGAGGTGGTTTTTCAGGCAATTTGAAAAAGGAATAGTTTGCGAAATTGCAATGGAAACAGTTTACGCATTTACAGATCACCTGGTGTACGTAAAAGTCGATCATTCTTTTAAGATGGCACGGTATGTTTGGACTGAAGATGATACAGAGTTCTTTATTAAACTCATAAAAGACAAAAGAATAATGGGAATACTGGATTCTAAACAACAAAGAAATGCCACAATTTATAAAGACCTGGAACCGGATAGGGAGAAACACCCAGAAACACCTCATACGTGGTTGCTCCCATGTATAAGGGGCTTTCCTTGCCATTAAAGGTGCTAAAGAGGATGTTTTGTTTTATACATTTTTGCAATATTACTTGAAACTGTCTTTACTAACTGATAAAAGACTATTTATTAGGTGCACTGAAAGGAATAATATTCAATATACATCATCTGTGCACGAGGTAGGGCCTTAAAAACATCAGCCATTGGCCCTCTGGCTTGTCAATCACTGCCATGACGTTCCTTGTGCGAGACGTGCACGGCTGCACGCTCCAGTAACTTTCCACACTCCACAGGCGACGCATGCAATGTTTTTGTGAGGAGACAGGAGTAACAACTGCAGATTATGAGTTACCTGCGGTGAGTCCGACATAATGAATCCACTAACACGACACAGCGAATGCCGGTGGTAAACACTCGTGTTCCAATACTCGTGCACGAGTTTTGGGAGGCGTTCCCTCGAAATGAGCTGTGAAGGAGGGGGTTGTTCTTACGCATGCGCTCATTTCAAAAACTCACTAACAGTCTTTGGTTTCTCAGTCGACGAAAAGATCCTCTTTAGCACCTTTAATGCTTGGATAACATGCCTACGTCTCCTTCGATTTAAAAAAGAAAAAACCTTAATGTTAAATTTTGATCTTAAACCTGCTAACATCCATTGCCGTGATTTTTGGAATGACTTATGGCGAGAGGAAAAAATTAAGTTTTAGTTACATAACATTGGTTAATGGAAATGCCATCATTTTGCAATAGTTTTATAGACATTTAGAAAATATCGCAAAAGTTTTACACAAATCTGTAATGAAAACCCGGTTATTGTCACTTTGAAAGTATTCAGGAATAATTGGATAAGAAGAATAATTTTTGCCCTGTTGTTTCCTTGTCGCTAATTCAATCATTACATTATGACTGATATAGATTGTGATTTCCTCCAATTTTATCAGCTGATGTTATGTCTTTTCAGCTGGAAAACTTCGGTATGCCTTTCAGCCGTACCGAGGACGGGAAGATCTATCAGCGTGCCTTCGGAGGTCAGAGTTTGAAGTTTGGTAAAGGAGGTCAGGCTCACAGATGCTGTTGTGTGGCAGACAGGACGGGTCACTCCCTGCTTCACACACTCTATGGACGGGTGAGTGAGAATCTGAAAGACAGTGTGAACTGGAACACCTGTTGAGCCCTATCTAATTGTGTCTGTTGGTGTCTAGTCCCTGAGGTATGATACCAGTTACTTTGTCGAATATTTTGCCCTGGATCTGCTGATGGAGGATGGAGAGTGTAAGGGAGTCATTGCTCTATGTATGGAGGACGGATCCATCCACCGTTTCAGAGCCAAGAACACAGTCATTGCCACTGGGTAAGAGACATGATCTGGTTTTCTGTCTCAAGCATCCGGCATTTTACTGTATGTACTTTAGGAAACTTAGATTCATCTAATATTTATATTGTATTTTATTTCAATGAATGAAAAATATTTTTGTGTTAGTTAACAACAGAAACACTAGTATTCATGGAAGCTTGTTTCCACCATGAAATAAAACAAAAAAAAGGTAATTGTGGCTTTTTATCTTATCTTTTTATTTAAAAAGTCAGAATTGCGAGGTATAAAATCAGAATTTACTACATCTCGCAATTCTGACTTTATAATTCACAATTGTGAGTTTATATATCACAATTCTGAGGGGGAAAAAGTCAGAATTGTGATATAAAGAGTTGCAGTTAATTTTTTTTATTGAGAGAAACAAGCTTCCTTAAGTATTCAAAGGTATAACAGAAGGTTAAAAAAACTTTTTTCTTACAGTTGTTATCAATTACATCTTTTGAAGTTTGATTGGTTCTGTTTGTTCACTAAAGATTTTAATTTCACTGTATATTTTCTAATTATAACAAACTACTTGTTTGTAATATTTATATAATTTAATATACATAACTATTTTTGGTCAAGTTTGCTGGAACAGTGTATATATTATTAATACAGTGTGTTTTTACAACATACAAACAAATAAAGATATCGATTTGGTTTTCTCTGCAGTGGTTATGGCCGCACATACTTCAGCTGTACATCAGCCCATACTAGCACAGGAGACGGTAATGCCATGGTGACACGTGCGGGTCTGCCCTGCCAGGATCTTGAATTTGTTCAGTTCCACCCCACAGGTGAGTCCTTTTAAAGTATTTTCACTATGAAGCATCATAAATCTTTGCCACTTATTGTGAAGTAACAGTTTACTCATGTTGTCACCTCAGTATAGTTTACAACATGATTATGTCTCGCATGACAGATTAGTTTTGTCTATATGTTGCCTAGCAGTTATATATTACATGAATAGTTATACTATTTCTCTGCTGTGTTTACATGCTTCCATGTTGATACTTGATGATCTGTGTTATAAATATTCAGCCCCTTCCAGATGACCTATGATCTACTCCCTTAGGTATCTATGGAGCCGGTTGCCTGATCACAGAGGGTTGCCGTGGAGAAGGAGGAATCTTAATCAATAGTGAAGGCGAGAGGTTCATGGAACGTTATGCGCCCAATGCCAAAGATTTGGCCTCTAGGGATGTGGTCTCGCGGTCCATGACCATTGAGATCAGAGAAGGAAGGTATAAAATACTTAATGCACACCCCACAACAGAGTCACCATTTTTAATGTGCTAATGAATCGCAAGTTTTGTTTTTAACTTCACTTGCATAGACAGTACGTGATTGATTTATTGACAAATGAACTGGTGTTATCTTTCTTAAAACGAGTTTCTACCATGTTTCCCACCAGAGGTGTTGGGCCAGAAAAAGACCATGTCTACCTGCAGCTCCATCATCTTCCACCCCAGCAGCTGGCTGCTCGTCTCCCCGGCATCTCTGAAACTGCTATGATCTTTGCTGGAGTGGACGTTACAAAAGAGCCCATCCCAGTGTTACCCACCGTCCACTACAACATGGGCGGCATCCCCACCAACTACAAGGGACAGGTATTCTGCCCATTTTTCACCATCACTTTGACTACTGCTCATCTTAAGTTAGGAATTTGAACAAACCCTTAAAGGGTCAGTAAGTGATTTTCTGAGAAACGCTGTTGAAATGGATCGGACTATACACCACAACACACTTGCAGCCAATCAGCAGTAGGGGGCGTAAAACATTGGTTTTTGCTGCGTTTCACAGAACTGATATGCTGTTTTTGTAATGTTAGCTATATTAACAGGACAGTTTTGAGTGCCATTGTTTGTCTGGCGCTACTGGTGGTGACTTGTTCTTCTTTGCTGAAGCATTATTTTGCTTTGCTTCAGCTGTGATAAAGAGATATCCACTCTTGCATTGTGTGTTTGCATTTTGGGGGCAGAGCCATGAATGGAGGGGTGTGTTTGTTTTGATTGTTGTTGTTGATTTCAACATTGATAATCATAAAAAATGTGGGGGTTTTTTAGCACCAAATAGGCATGTTAGAATGATTTCTGAAGGATCATGTGACATTGAAGACTAGAGTATTAAATTATAAATTTCAGCTTTTCCATCACAGGAATGAATTACATTTTTACATTATTAAAATAGAAAGTTTGTTTAAAGGTGCCCTCGAATGAAAAATTGAATTTATCTTGGCATTGTTAAATAACAAGAGTTCAGTACATGGAAATGACATACAGTGAGTCTCAAACTCCATTGTTTCCTCCTTTATATATAAATCTCATTTATTTAAAAGACCTCCGAAGAACAGGTGAATCTCAACATAACACCGACTGTTACGTAACAGTCGGGGTGTATGCCCCCAATATTTGCATATGCCAGCCCACGTTTCCAACATTATAAAAGGCATTAGACAAGGGCAGCCAGTATTAACGTCTGGATGTGCACAACCAAATCATCAGACTAGGTAAGCAAGCAAGAACAATAGCGAAAAATGGCAGATGGAGCAATAATAACTGACATGATCCATGATAACATGATATTTTTAGTGATATTTGTAAACTGTCTTTCTAAATGTTTCATTAGCATGTTGCTAATGTACTGTTAAATGTGGTTAAAGTTACCATCGGTTATTACTGTATTCACGGAGACGAGAGCCGTCGTTATTTTCATTTTTAAACACTTGCAGTCTGTATAATGCATAAACACAACTTCATTCTTTATAAATCTCTCCAATAGAGTAGCATTAGCTGTTAGCCACGGAGCACTATCAAACTCATTCAAAATCAGAAGTAAACAATATAACAGTATACAATACTCACATAATCCGACGCATGCATGCCGCATGCATGACGAACACTTTGTAAAGATCCATTTTGAGGGTTATATTAGCTGTGTAAACTTTAAGGCACTGTTCAAGGCAAGCGCGAGCTCTGTGGGCGGAGAGCACGGGATTTAAAGGGGCCGCAGCATAAAATCGGCGCGTTTATAATGATGCCCCAAAATAGGCAGTTAAAAAAATTCAATTAAAAAAAATCTATGGGGTATTTTGATCTGAAACTTCACAGACACATTCAGGGGACACCTTAGACTTATATTACATCTTTTAAAAACATAATCTAGGGCACCTTTAAATTGTAACAATATTTCACAATGTTACTGTTTTTAATGTATTTTTCATCAAATAAATGCAGCCTTGGTCAGCATAAGATTCAAAAACATTAAAAATCTTAGTGATTCCAAACTTTTGAAAGATTGTGTACATTAATATTACATTTGATTAAGTAAACCTTAATGTTACAATCGCTGTTTGCAATCTACTCTCATGAGAACATAATGCTAATATCCTGTCTGTAATCCTCTCAGGTCATCACCTATAAGGATGGAGAGGATAAGGTGGTGCCAGGCCTGTACGCCTGTGGAGAGGCCGGCTGTGCGTCAGTGCATGGTGCCAACCGCCTGGGTGCCAACTCGCTGCTGGATCTGGTTGTGTTTGGACGTGCTTGTGCCCTGACTATTGCTGAGACAAACACTCCAGGTAGCTTTATAAGACTTAGAACTCGTGAAGGAATGCTCCAAATTCATGAGTGCCCTTTATTAAACTAGAGACTAAATCTAGAAAAGCAATATTTCATGAAGGATTACTGTGTAATGAAGTTTTAAGGCATTGTAAAGTCATTTGTTTATATATATTTTCTTAAAACAAACCATTAAAAATGGTGTGATATTTTTATCCTCTCACATAGGAGAGAAGCTTTCCCCTCTGAAACCCAATGCAGGAGAGGCATCTGTCTCCAATCTGGACAAGATCCGTTTTGCTAACGGCAGTACCAGAACCTCAGAAATCAGGCTCAACATGCAGAAGGCACGTCATCTCACTGCAGTTCTTTAAAGAAATGTAATATTATAGACTGATTAAATGGGAATTTGACAGTTTGAAGCCTCATCTTATGATTTCGGATGATCTCCAGTAGTCATTATAAGATAGTAATTTCAAAATAATTTAATTTCTGTTTTCTGCTTTTCCTTTTCAGACCATGCAGAGTCACGCTGCCGTGTTCCGCACAGGAGAAGTCCTGAAGGAGGGTTGTGAGAAGATGGACTCCATTTACAAGACATTGGATGACATCAAGACATTTGACAGAGGTCAGAGACGACTGGCACAGGAGAAATGAAATAAATTAGAAATTCAATAGCTTCAAAAACACTAACATACACTACAGTTCAAAAGTTTGGGATCAATAATATTTTTAAGATAAGAAATATATAGCTTTATTCACCAAGGATGTATTAAATTGATCAAAAGTGACAAGTAAAGACTTTTTTTATAATGTTTAAAAGATTATTTTAAATAAATGCTGTTCTTTTGAACTTTCTGTTCATCAAAGAATCCTGAATACATGTATCACTGTTTCCACAAAAAAATATTTAGCAGTTTTCAACATTAATAATAAGAATTCTTTTGAGCATCAGCATATTAGAGTGATTTCCGGTCCGCGCCGATAGCCTTGTGGGCAGCACTTCGACACATAGCGCTGTTGTGCTTTGGGTGACCCGAGGTTGAGTCCCGGCTCGTGGACCTTTCCCGATCCTTCCCACTCTCTCTTCCAATTTGCTTCCAGTCAACTAACTGCCCTATCTCAATAAAAAGGCAAAACTGCCAAAAAATGAATCTGAAAAAAATAAGAATGATTTCTGAAGGATCATGTTAAAATGAAGATTGTAGTAATGATGCTGAAAAATCAGCTTGGACATCAAAACATTAAAATAGAACATTTTACACTTAAATTTAATGAAATGTCACAATTGTATGTACTTTTGATCAAATATTGGTGAGCAATGAGAAAGTCTAATCTAAACTGAAAATTAGAATGGCAGATTAGAAACTCATTACTGTACAAAAAGGTTGTTGTTATCTCTGCGTTATGATGGTTCTTATGATACACTGTGCTCTAAATTCATCTTTTATGTCTTCAGGCATTGTGTGGAACACTGATCTGGTGGAAACTCTGGAGCTGCAGAATCTGATGTTGAACGGAGTGCAGACAATCGTCTCTGCTGAGGCCCGTAAAGAGAGCAGGGGCGCTCACGCCCGCGAGGACTTCAAGGTCAACTTTCTGAAACAGCATGCTTGTCTAAGGACAACAATATTTTGTACCATTTACAGAGCCATAACAAAGCTCTCTGGTTTTGTGCTCTGTAAATTTTTGTCTAATTTGGACATCTTATCTACTATAAAATGGAATAGTAGTATAGTGCATAGTATAGTATGTAGTTCATTGACATGGACTATTGTTACTTTCGGTTTTTTGTAATCTGGTCTTGCAGCTTGGTAGGAATCATGGTGTTAAAGACACAACTGTCATGTTAATAATGTTTGTGTTTTTAAAGGTTCTGTTTCCCTGTTCTTGTTATAGGACCGTGTGGATGAGTATGACTATTCCAAACCCCTGCAGGGACAAGAGAAGAAGCCTTTTGAACAGCACTGGAGGAAACACACACTGTCCTATGTGGATCCCAAGACAGGAAAGGTAAATATATAATTGATTCTGTTCCTTTGTACACATTTAAAGTGACCCCGTTATGCTTTTTTCAAATAGTACCTTTCATGTTGTGTGTAATATAGCTGTTTGTGAATGTAAAATGTCTACAAAAGTGCACAACAAATAAAGTTATTGTGTCCTTAAAAAAGAATCGATTCTGAACTGCTGAAATATGTCGTCAGCAATTCCAGTCTTCCTTCCTGTTACATACCTAACAACAATGGAACAAATTTGCATAATGCCTATGGTCTTCATTGGCTGCCCGAGAACAACATCTGCTCTGAACATTCCCTCAAACACTGTAGTTGTAGCTGAGACTGGAAGAGTTTGGTTTGTGTTGTCGACATGTTGAGAAGATGCTGTTTTCAGCTTTGCGAATCCACTTTGCATTGACTTCTATAGGATGAGGTCTTTAGAAACCGACACCATTGTTCATATCACTGTGTATCAAGAGCTGAGGAAGCCTCCGAAGCTGAAATTCAGATATGGTGACAGGTGTTTCATTTCTGACACGTGCTGGAAGCAGTAGACCAATCACAACAGTCTAGGCCATCTGACCAATCAGAGCAGATAAGGCTCATGGTGAGTAGGGGTTTAGATAGACTAAATCATGGAACGAACCGTTTTCAGACACTTTGAGAAATGATGTGATGTGCATTGTATATCACGAGAAATTAAAGTGTTTTAGGAGACACCCAAAACTAAATTAGGAACCTTTAAAATGGCATAATTGGGGCACTTTAAATCTGTCTTGTGAGTCTGCATAAAGGACTAAAACATCCATTCGTATGAGCTAACATTGACAAACGTGTGTTTCAGGTTACTCTGGAATACAGACCCGTGATTGACCACTCTCTGAACGCAGAAGACTGTGCTGCCATTCCCCCTGCAATCCGTTCCTATTAAACGCATCCTGACGTAAACCCCAGCTGACTCCGCCCTTTTGCTTATTTATAATCGCCAATAAATAAATGAAAGAATATCTTGTGTTTGACAGGCTACACTGCATTTTTAAATATGATCACAATACTGAAATATCAGAGCAAATGAAAAGCTACAGTAGTCAGACTTCCTGTTAAAGATTCAACTGTTCTTTAACAATAACAGCTGTGTGATATTGGTGTATATTCTCTGAAACACATCCATCACATTTGCTCTACACTGTACTGGCAAGTAAATCATTAAATATTTAATACTTAACTGTTGAATGCTTGTCATTTTGCTGTCAAGAAACTCTTGCACCTTGTGGAAAATAAATTAAAGTAGTAAACTTAATAGCTTAATAGTTTGTGATGCTAATACAGTGTCTAGTTTCACATGTATTTGACCAGGTGGCCTTTCATTCTCAAATATACTCACAACTCATCTGTTATGTAAAGTTCTGTACATCTTGCATGTTCTGTTTTATAGGTTCTGTTTAAACTCAATAAAGATGATCCGGGTGATAATGATTGGTTTTATGATATTAACTGAAATGTTTTGGTGTTCACCAGAGAGAGAGAGAGAGAGAGAGAGAGAATTTGTTGACATTGTTGGTGGTAACACATTACAAGTAATACAAGTTACATAATCAGATTACTTTTTTCAAGTAACTAGTAAAGTAACGCATTACTTTTAAATTAAAAACATGAATATTTCTGTTGACCCTTAATCCACAAAACCCGAGAATCACAAAAGAGATAGATATGCATTGAAAAAGTAATTACATTGCAATTAAAGGTGATACAGAGGATCTTTTTGTCGACTGAGAAACCAAAGAACAACCCCCCTCCTTCACAGCTCATTTCGAGGGAACGCCTCCCAAAACTCATGCACGAGTATTGGAACACGAGTGTTTACCACCGGCATTTGCTGTGTCGTGTTAGTGGATTCATTATGTCGGACTCACCGCAGGTAACTCATAATCTGCAGTTGTTACTCCTGTCTCTTGACAAAAACATTGCATGCAGCGCCTGTGGAGTGTGGAAAGTTACTGGAGCGCACAAGGAACATCATGGCAGTGATTGACAAGCCAGAGGGCCAATCGTTTAGCGATGATCGCGTAAACGATTGGCTGATGTTTTTAAGCCCCTACCTCGTGCACAGATGATGTATATGTTAATATTATTCCTTTCAGCGCACCTAATAAATGGTCTTTTATCAGTTAGTAAAGACAGTTTCAAGTAATATTGCAAAAATGTATAAAACAAAACATCCTTTTTAGCACCTTTAAATCTAACTGCAGGTATGTTTGACTGTTGTAGAGTACTCTTGCCTGTGGATGGCAGCTGAGTTCACAAAAAGGTTCAGGCCCTAGTTATCTTGACAAGCTGCAATGACAAGATTGCATCAACCAAACCTGAAGCCGAATGATTTATATTCCACTTAGGAAAACATTTATATACTAAGATAAAAGAAGACTAAACATTGTTGTTTAGATGAATAAACGCAAGATACAAACCAGAAGTGAGTGTTCATATAGACATATGATGTGTGAACACATTATAATTCTGTCATACAAAAGACTTAGTAGTTTAGATACGCCAATGGTGTATATTTATATTAATATAATGTAAGCCGTTGCCTAAAATGTGTGGGGACGGTAAGTTTTATTCATGTTTTTTTTTTTTTTTTTTTTAAAGAGGAATGTTCATCAAGTGCATTTATTTTGTAAAAATACAGTAAAAACAATGATATTGTGAATTATTATTACAATTTAAACCGTTATCTATTTTAATATGTTTTATATTTTAAAAAGTAATTTATTCCTGTGATGGCAATACTGAATTTTTAGCATCATTATGCCAGTCTTCAGAGTCACATGATCCTTCAGAATATGTTCATCTATGTTGAAAACAGTTTTGCTATCTAATATTTTTGTATAAAGTAATATATATTTAATTCTAAAGAACAGCATTTTTTTTTTTTTTTTTTTTGCCTGTCATTTTGATCAATTCAGTGCATCCTTGCTTAATAAAAGTATTAATTTCTCTGAATAAAAATTCCCACCAAGTCATTTTGCACACAATAAATATTTTTGCCCATGGTAGTTATTGCATAATTACATTATGTTTTTTTTTTTTTTTTAAATATATAACATTTACATATATAAATAGCTATATATTGATATCAATGACAAAATACCACCTTATTTTTGTTTCAACATGTGCCTGTTTGTTTATAAAGAAAGCCGTTCTCATGAAAAATATAATATATTAAATGATAAAATAGAAATACATTTAAAAAATGCCTTATAATTAAACATTTGATTTAATTGTTTTGCAAATATGTAAACATGTTAATGCGACACACATTTGAAGAATCACCCAGAAACAGTTATATAATGTACTCTGAAGGAAGGAATAAACTATTTTTGGAATTAGACATTTTGGCTCAATCCATACTTTACACGAGCCAAAATGGCGTCAGTTTCCGTGCTCAGACGTAAACAGCTTCAGTTTCCTCCTCAGAAAGGAAGATCGGGGCAACTGTGAGGATCACACCGAAGAGATGGGAACGGAGAGTCGCGGCCCTAATTAAGCCATTTTAAATATAAATCTTCGTCATATTTACGTAACTGGGGTAAATGCTGCTGTTGTTTACAATAATTGACAGGTATATGTTGTTATAACTCTGTTATAATAACACACTGCTCGGTTTTCCGCTGTTTGTTTGTGGGCAGTAATTTGTGCCTGCAGAGTTATTAGCGTGCTAGCTAACATGCTAGTTGAGTCGATTAGCCGAATGCAAATATAAATGCGCGTGTTATTACACACAACCCTTATAAATTAAACACCTGTCGTGCACTAAAACAGCATTAATGAATTTACGGATACATTTAGAGCAGATTTCTAAGGGTTAATGTGGCTTGTTTTGCTGTTAAATTAAAACTATCCAGCGAGCTAATCAGCTAGCCGATACTGGAAATAACGTTTTGCATGCTTGCACGTGATTAATCCTGTTTTATCAAACTAATACAATGTGGAATATATCGAATGTATTGTATACACTTCATATGCTTACAAAAAGCCACGTGACTGTTCTTAAAATTTAAAGTTTTCTGTCATGTTTACACAAATGCAATATAACTCGCTTTGAGGTATAGTGAGGATTCATATTTTTCGTGTTTATGTTTTAAATGTTCTTAAATGTCATTCACGCAGCGTTTTGTAAACTGCAGGGATAACTTCAGTTGGTAAACGATCCAGGGGCCCGGGCCTCAGTCCGCGGTCTTGAGTTGAACAGCCATCCGACATCAGAGCGAGTGAGTCGGTGTGAACAGCAGACCCAGGCTGCACATCATGGGCGACAGCAGAGGTGAGATTGTTTTGATTTTATATCCACATGTGGCTCCGCGTTTGAGCAGTGAAATGTATACTTAAGCAGTGCAATTACAATCTAAGTTTACAGCTCTAGGTTTAATGTTAAGAACATGAATGACACTGTGTTTTGTAAGTGGATTGAGCCATAAAGGTTACTACCACTGCAAATTGTATACATTGCTTTGCCAGTGTCATTAGTGTTTGAATATATTAGCTTCGATATCCGTTTATGGCAACACTTTATTTTAGTTTCACGTTACATGCACTTACTAGTATTAGTAGTCATAAATATGTGTAACTAATCCTAAATCAAGCCCTGACTCATATCCTAACTCTGTTGTTGTTAACTGATATTAAGCTTTAGTTAAATGCATAATTACACTAAGGCACCTTAAAATAAAGTGTAACCCAGATTATTTTCCAAGTATCCAAGATAAATAAGTAGTTTGTGTTCTCACTTTTTTATGTATTAAGTAGTATGATCAAGGCTACAAATGATTTATTTTTAGACAATTAACATTTGCATTCCATGAGACAAAACTTGACAATATGCTAATTAATTTAAAAAAGCTGAAATTCCTATAGAATTATTGGACACACCGAATGTAATTGTGTAATTTTTACACCGGTCTGATCCACAAACCTACCTCTCTCCTCACAGATTCTCGTAGTCCAGACAGCTCATCCGTTTCCTCACCACCATCAGGTCAGCGTTCGCCCCCGTTGGCCCCTTCAGCCGCCGCCATGACTTCTCTGCCACCCATCACTTCGGCTGTGAACAGTCCCATCAGCAGCATGGGCTCACCCTTCTCAGTCATCAGCTCCTCTCTGGGTTCTCCTTGCCTTCCTGGGACTCCCTCAGTCGGCTACGGCCCCATCAGCAGCCCACAGGTGAGCACTTTCATGTTTCAGTCCCAGCTGTCCACTAGACTCTCATTATTTCAGTTACAGGCCTGTGTGTGCGCATTAAGATGAACAGTCCAGCTTGATATACTAAAAATGGAAAAGTGTTTCCATTGTATTTTTTAGAAGTTTTGTTTACAGACATTGTCAAAACGATCCAATGACTAAAAACGCTGTGCTGTACTTCCAGGCCAGTAGTAGGCGATGTCACTTTGTAAAGAAACACTACACGCCTATAGACTGAACACATCACCGTTTTCACAAATTCACGTTTTTGTAGTTTCATCATTTTTGCACGTTGAAACACATTTTTAAAAGTTTGTGTTTTCAGGCCCCCAAAATGTCATTGTCGTCCAAAACGCATAAAAAGTTTTATGTTTTTAGTTCAAAACTAAAGTTGTGTAAAAGTCCCCTAAGTCTGCTTGTTTTTTTTGTATTGAGTACATGAAGATTTAATAAAGTAATGTAGATTTAGGGCAAAAGCTGCATAGTAGTTAAATTTGAATTAATATCATAATTATTATCAATATCTTAATGTACACTACAGTTCAAAAGTCTGTGATCTGTAAGATTTTTTTTTTTTAAAGAAATTCATTCTTTTATTCAGCAAGTATGCATTAAATTGGTCAAAAGTGGCAGTAAAGACATTTATAATGTTATAATGTTAAAGATTTCTTTTTCAAATAAATTCTAAAAATAATTATTTAAACTTTCTATTCATCAAAGAATCTTGAAAAATAATATTGCAGTTCCCACAAAAATATGAAGCAGCACAACTGTTTTCAACATTGATAAGAATACATTTTTCTTGAGCAAATTAGCATATTAGAATGATGTCTGTAGGATCATGTGACACTGAAGACTGGAGTAATGATGCTAAAAATTAAGCTTTACGTCACAGGAATAAATTACATTTTAAAATATCTTAAAATAGAAAACTGTTATTTTAAATTGTAATTTTAGTAATTTTTTACTGTATTTTTGATCAAATAAATGCAGCCGTGGTGAGCATTAAAACATCTTACCAGCTCCAAACTTTTGAACGGTATTGTATAATGACTATCTATATGTAACTGGACCTGCAAATTTTCAAGGTTTGGTTGAGCAATTTTTTTTTCTTCAAAATCCTAGTTTATTTACAGAGGTTATTTGAGTGTTTCACTCTAAATTGTTAATCTTTAACAGAACATTTGTTTTTTGACCTTAATTTCCAAAGTCTCTCAGGTAGGTTTCTGTCGATCTATACCTGATTTTATTTATTTGTTTTGTAGTTTTATTTTTAGTTTTAACAAAACAAAATAGCATAGTGGATTTGGTAATTTAGCACCACCTCCCTCGCTCCACAAGCTTTTTTTGCGCCCCTCCTCATCACTGCATTTCTACTTCACAGATGAACATGTTTCCCAGAAACACAGAGGTGAGACCAGTTCCTGACTCTCTCATGCTCTTCTCGTTTTCTAGTCGCTCCTCTCCTGCATATGTCTTCTTCCCTTTACTGTTGCTCATAAATGTTGAAATGTAGCTCTGTTTTGGATGATTACTTAGATACATTCTGTCTTTTGAGGGGTTGTGCTCAAATGACATTAAAATGCAATCAAAATAAGATTCTTAATGATTGATCATCTTCCACTTGCTCAAGTTGATTTGTGATGAAATGGTGTTTGAATGATTTGGGGAGAAATATCTGGTTATGATTAGTTAAGCATTAAGGCATGTGTTACTGACCATAAGAAATTAACATGTATTTTTCTTTTACCTTATGATTTGTTTTTTGTTTATCACTAACAAAAAAATAGGAAGTATTCATTTTATTTAACTAAAATATATTTTTTTCTTTTTTTCTGCCACGTCATCTTTCTCATCACCATTCTCAGATCAACTCCACTGTGTCCATGTCGGGCCTGCACGCCGTCAGCAGCTCTGATGATGTGAAACCGCCCTTCGGTTTGAAGCCGCTGTCCAGCCACAGCCCAGGACCCATGGTCTCACAGAAACGTTTGTGTGCCATCTGTGGGGATCGCTCCTCTGGTACATAAGAAACTTATCTTATTATTAATGTTGAATACAGTTGTGCTGCTTAAAATTTTTTGTGGAAACTGTAATTCTTTTTTTTTTTAGGAATCTTTAGTGAGTAGATCAAAAGAACATCATTTATTTAAAATAGTAAAGACTTGTATTGTTAGGGGAAAAAGACAGTTTTAAATTTAATGTCCTTTCTGAATAAAAGTATTAATTGCTATACAAAATAAATCTTACCCCTAACTTTTGAACTGTAGTGTATACACGCACTGGCATTTTTATTAGGTACACCTTGCTAGTACCCTGCTGGACCCATTTTTGCCTTCAGAACTGCCTTAAATCTTCGTCACATACATTTAAAAGTGCTGGAAACATTTCTCAGAGATTTTGGTCCGTTATTGACATAGCATCACACATTTGCTGCAGATTTGTTGGTTGTAACAAGTGGTTATTTGAGTTACTGTTGCCTTTTTATCCACTTGAACCAGTCTGACCATTCTCCTCTGGCCTCATCCCCTCCAAGGCATTTTTGCCCACAGAACTGCCACTCACTGGACATTTTGTCTTTTTCGGATCATTCTCTGTAAACCCTAGAGTTGTTTGTAAGTGAAAATCCCAGTAGATCAGTAAAAGTCACTTAAATCACGTTTCTTCACCCTTCTGAAGCTCAGTTTGAACTTCAGCAGATCGCCTTGACCATGTCTACATGCCTTGAGTTGCTGCCCTGTGATTCACTGATTATAATATATTTGCATTAACAAGCAGTTAAACAGGTGTACCTAATAAAGTGGATGGTGAAAAAATATTAAATATGTTACAAATAAAAGGTTTTTCAGCTCATTTGACTTTCTGTTTGATGTGTAACTTGATGAGTGCAAAGCAAAAAAAAAAAAAAATGACAAATGAATAAAAACAGCTTTTCATTATGTAACACTTATGTAACTACAACATTGTGTGACAACATTATGAAATTATCCAATTTGGGCTCACTGACCTCTCGATTAACCTCCTAATTAACTAACCTAAACTGGCCTCATGTCTTTTCTCTCCAGGCAAGCACTATGGCGTGTACAGCTGCGAGGGCTGCAAGGGCTTTTTCAAGCGCACTGTGAGGAAGGACCTGAGCTACACATGCAGAGACAATAAGGACTGTCTGGTGGATAAACGCCAGAGGAACCGCTGCCAGTACTGCCGCTACCAGAAGTGCCTGGCCATGGGGATGAAGAGAGAGGGTAAGAACCAGAACTTCCTGTCCCACCTAACACATACACATACTACAGACTAGGGCTGCACGATATATCGCATGAGATTGTCACGCGCATTTTGTCAGTAAAGCCGGTTCCCTGATTACCGCTAAATCGCCATCACCTGCTTTCAAATGGAGCGGCATTTAATAGACAGAGCCGTAGATCACTGACAAGCTACGCAATATCGCGTTCATTATCGAAGGCGATTCATCTGCGATATGAACGCGATATTGCGTGGCTTGTCAGTGATCTACGGCTCTGTCTATTAAATGCCGCTCCATTTGAAAGCAGGTGATGGCGATTTAGCGGTAATCAGGGAACCGGCTTTACTGACGAAATGCGCGTGACAATCTCATGCGATATATCGTGCATCCCTACTACAGACCCAATATGAGTTCCACTGAAGGGATTACACTAGAGGTAAGGAGTAGTGATCAACTGATAAGGGGTTTTCAGTGTCTAATGCCAGTGTTTCCTCCCCTTTAAAATGGCCCTACATGTAATAGTCATTGTTTGTATATTAGACTATATTGGTCACAATGTTTATATTTATGTGCAAAAGAAAGACTGATCTACCACAGCTTGTGGTAAAACATTCTTTGCTGTGGTGCAGGAAACAAACTGATGGTAATATCTAGAGAGCAGGGTGGTTGATAGACAATAAAGCACTGAAATATTATGTACAATTTTATAGCAATTGGGATTTACAGAAAAGTTGCAGAAATGTCATTTTTTAAATATATATTTTTATTTGTTTATTTATTTGATGATTAATTAGTTTGTCCAATATATTGGTCTATTACTAAGGAGAGCGAAATAAGGGCTTTCTAGAATTGATCCAGACAGATAGACAGTAATGATAAGAGTAAGTAAAACAGAGACATGTAGATTTCATAAGTCATATAGATCACGGCACAAACCAGAGAGGAGAGGAGAGGGGGAGGGAGGGCTGTTATCACCACTAACACCTGTCCCCCTCTCTCCCTCTTTTGTTTCCTCTCGTTCTCTCTCTTCCTCCCTCTCCTTCTGTAGTGGTCCAAGATGAACGTCAACGATGTAAGGAGAAAGCAGGGAGGGAGGGAGGGTTGGTCATGTGTGTGTGAATGTGGGAATGGTGAAAGAATTGCTCAGTAGGATATTAGTCACGGCCATTAAAGGGGTCATGTCATTTTTTTTTTTTTTCCTGAGATCCACTTAGTCAAGGTTTTTTTTTTTTTTTTTACACTTACAACAGTTCTAATTATTATTATTATTATTTTTAATTTATCCACCCTTCAGAGGATTTCTTTGAAAATAATATTTCAATTTTTTCCAAATTGATGCTTGAAGTTTGACTGAAATGATGTTTCAGAAAGATTTGCAGAGTTGTAGGTGCTACACCCAGCCATAAACAGCACAATATTTTGCTGTTGTTAGTTCATTTCATATTCATGAGTAATAGTATACATGCATTCTAGTCTTTTTGCAAATTCTTTTCAATAAATGCTTTATGAACAGGCAACTTTTCAGCTCTGAATTTACAATATTTTCATAGTGCATCAAACTGTTATCAATAGGTCAAATGAAACTTGATTTCACATGATATAACCCCTTTAAATGACATGATGCAGCAAAAAATATTAGTCATGTGAGAATGTTGTTTTGAATTTGTGCAATAAGGGACCTTTGTTGCTTTTACTGGGTCATTGAAGAAGGAATGTTGCTGGAGGACTTCAGTGTGTGAATGAATGTGTTGAAAACTAACCAGGAACTACATGTATCTGTATATCTCTGTGTCTCTCTACACCTGTTTTCATCTTTACCGCTTTCCCTATTCACTACGCCTTCTCTTTTCATTTTCCTTTTCCCATCTTGTTAATCCCTCTCGCACTGTCCTCTGCTCTATCCTTCATCTCTGTCTCCCCGTCTCGTTCCTTTTCCTCATTTCCCTGTGTGCGATGCAGCCGTTCAGGAGGAGCGTCAGAGGAACAAGGAGCGAGAAGGAGAGGTGGAGTCCACTAGCGCTGCGAATGAAGAGATGCCAGTGGAGAAGATTCTGGAAGCAGAAATGGCCGTGGAGCAGAAGACTGAGCTGCATGCGGATGGCAGCTCAGGTGGAAGCTCTGTAAGTAACAGATAAGTATGTTAGAGAAGATTTATAATCTTAAGCGCCAGGATTATCTGTTACGTGATCCAAACTTTTAAGGTAATTGGGCTTTAATTGTAACGGCGCAATGACAGTAAGCTGGTGGACTGATTAAACACAAGAAGTTGCATAGAGCCAGCCATTCATATTAAGGCCAATTCAAACCGCACCGACAAACGGCAATGAACAAGTTGGCCATTGGATTTAGAATTCTATGAGAAAAAACATGTTCACACTGCAACAAACACCAACAAATGCGTCACAGAGTCAAGTCTGACTGGGAAAATTCCACAACTACATACGTGTAACCATGTTAACAATATTGACAGGCAAGCTTATTATGTTAATAACATATTATCATATATATTTTTATTGTATTAAAGTATTGAGGCAAAACAGAAATACTAACCTGAAATCCGAAGCGCAGTAGCCATCATTCTGATCGCAACCTATTGCGTTGCGGTTGGTATACACCGGTTTTTAAACTTTTTTTTTTTTTTTTTTAATGACCCATTTTATTTATGTGACCCATAGGCCTATACAACCATTTAGCTAAACAAGCCAAAACGAATGAATTTAAAATGAAACTGAAGGTAAACCTGCGTTGCTCTCATGGTGGTTATACCTCTCTTTCGTTAAAGCTCTTGGAGCACGGATTGCACTTTTTTTTTTTAACTGTATTTTAATTTTTTTATAATGAACAAGCTGCGATTTCACGTTTCCAGTGCTTTGTTGTGTGTGCGTGAGGCATGGGCGCGATCAAACAGCTGTCTTTGCAGGGGACTTGCCTCATCGTCATGGCAACGGTTCGTGGCCAGGTCAGATTACGTCAGAGTTTGTTGCCATTTGTTGGAAAACTGTTCACACTGCTCAGACATTCCATGACCCGACAAACGCCGATTAAACATGTTCAGTCGGGTGAAAACAGACTCCGACCAACGGCGACAGACACAAAACAAGGGTTATCACACTAGTAATGTGCGGGTTGGTGGGATAAGAAATTGTCACTTTATTTGCGGGTTGGGGCGGGTCATTAAAAACAAAAAAACGATCCATGTATGTTGCGTGCAATTTCCTATAGCCTATATTAAATATTTGGGAATATCTATTTTCATATTTTATTAGGTTCTTTGATAAGGTTACAATACGAAGGCCGTAGCAACATAACCTGCGTGATGTCCCCAAACCTTTGACGTCACATGGCACGTCACGAAAGCGGCTCCCGCCGCCAGCCACGACAACAAAACGGGAGAAATAAAACAAAATAAAACACTACATTGAGGGCCAGTTTATCTGGGACGGAGAGGACATTCTGGCAGTCACAGTCAATCGCCTTTCCTGTGCTTGCCAAGGTGTCAAAAATGATTCTCTGTATCCCGGCCACAAGCGCATTCAGCTCTGCTGGCTGGGTGCTTGAGTCCAGGCAAAATAGATTAAACCCCAGTACAGTGGATGCCATTCTTTTTTTTTTGCACAGTGAAGGTAAAAATGCTAAATTAACATTTCCGTGTGTTAAATAAAACAAAAGTTTAGTGGTTATGTAGCGTAGGCTGTAAACGGTTGGCCTATACAAATCTGAAAGGCATATAAAACGCCTAATGTGAAAAAACTTAACGTGGCTTAATTTACTAAGGCAGTGTTATTAACAAACCAAACTTAGTAAATGCCATACAAATAAAGTATAGCCGTACAGAAAAGAGTATGAACGCAATACGTTTAATTACACGTTAAGCTTTTTCCTCCCATAAAGAAAACGCTTAACATGGCTTAATTTAAGTAAGACAGTGACGTTAAAAGACCAAACTTAGTAAACACTACTAATAAAGCATACTGTATAGAATAATTGTTTTGTGCAGAATTTGATCTTTGATCTCTGACTTGGTAGGCTACATTAACAGACGTAAACTTTTTCTTTATAGAGGTTTTCTATGGGAGGAAAACGTTATCATTATCTTATTAATATGACCTGATTTATGGTTCATATTCATAATCATATGTTGTTGCCAGTTTACAGGGCAATGTTTCCAAGCACTTTCAGGCTGAACTAAAGGCTGTTTTCATTTACATTACAATGCCTAGTATGTCTATTTAATGGTCGTGGGTGCAGGGCGGGGCGAGTTGTAAAAATAGATACAGTGGTGCGGGGCGGGTTGGGGCGGTCCAAATAATTTCATAAAAGCAGGACCCACGGGTTGGAAAAAAAGCCGACCTGCACATCACTATATCACACCTATCCAACAAACTCCAACAGACGAGTTTGATGGTGTTTGTCGGTGTGGTGTGAATTGGCCCTTAGAGCTTTCAGTTTTGATAAAGCTTTTGATATTTTTACTTGCAATATGCATGAAATGTAATGTCTTATAACAGACTGCATGCATATTTACCATAATCATCAGAGCTTTGAAGAGGACCTATTATGCTTTTTTACATTTTCAACTTTCTTTAGTGCATAATGTTGCTGTTTGAGCATGAAAAAGGACTGATACAAGATACAAAGTCACTCCAAAGGGAGTTATTCTCTAGATCAGTAAGCATTGTTTCTGAACTCCCTAAAATGCCACAATTCAAGTCATGAGTTTTCTTCTGGGAATGTACAGGTCACAATATTTCTCATTTAAAAACTTCCTACCCAAGGCATAGGCAAACAACTGGGGGGTGGCTTCGGGGGTGTGTTTCCACCACAGGAACTTTACCTAGGAACTAGGGGCTTTGGGGTGGTACCCAGTGTGTTTCAATCATAGGAACCAAGGTCTAAATAAAGTTCCAAGTAAAATATTTCCCCTGCTCAAGGGGCAATACTTTTTCAAAGTTCCAGAGCTTTCGGGGGTGGGACTTGTGCGCTGAATATGCTGATTGGTTGACTCTACGCAGCATTTTATTTCAGCCAGCATTTTAAAAGTCTGTTGCAGTGCATGCAGTAAGAGTTGTTTGCTATTCGAATCAACAGTGGAATTTAAAAAGTACAACTGATGGACCAATGGTGAGGTTCAGGCTTTATTAAGCGTATATTCAGAGGATAAAATCCAGCTAGAACTGGAAAGTCGCACGGAGTCCTACTTATCTTCGGAGTATTTTAGACTGCGATGCTAACAGGTCTGGGGTGGAAAAGTTCCTGGGACAAATTGTTCAGAGTAATTTCGGTGGAAAAGCAGCTATAGAGACAGGAATTAAATGGCTGCTTTTCTCAAAAGCATTGTGAGCAAAGTTGGCTTATTTAGGCGTACAAAGCTTAAAGCCCAGAGTATTACAGACAGACTGGGAAGAGAGGTGCTGCCACAAGGTAAATACAGGAAAACAAATGTGGTCTTTGAACATTCAAGCATGAAAACCTATTCTAATAAACCCAAAAAACAAAATCAAGACTTTGTAAAAGGGCATCTCCATCCCCATAATACTTTATTTTTTTCTTCTCCTCAGCCGAACGACCCAGTCACAAATATCTGCCAGGCAGCTGATAAACAACTGTTCACTTTGGTGGAGTGGGCAAAAAGGATCCCTCACTTCAGTGAGCTGTCTCTGGATGACCAGGTCATCCTGCTGCGTGCTGGTAAACCTGTTTGCCTATGTCTTTTTGACTCTGAATAACGTTTTTCATGTTTCTGAAAACCATTTAAAAATTTAAATCTGTATTTTTAGTGATGCTTCCCTTAGCAATACTGTTACTTTACTCAATATTGAACCCCACTCATCTTTTGCTGCTTTCATTTGTCTCTCAGGCTGGAATGAGCTATTGATCGCATCATTCTCTCATCGATCCATCACGGTGAAGGATGGCATCCTGCTGGCCACCGGCCTCCACGTGCACAGGAACAGTGCTCACAGTGCTGGGGTGGGAGCCATCTTTGACAGGTAATAGTCATGTCCCATGACTGCAGACTGCCAAGATGCACATAAATTCTAAAGGTGATGATACACGGGGCAACTTTTTGAGCAGTGTTGTCGGGCAATGTTGCTTTGGCACTTTCCCATTGAGAATGGACAACAAATTTTGATCTAAATTATCCAAATAGAAATTTGTTGCCCATTTTCAGTGGGGAAAGTGCCCAAGCAACATCGCTCGACAACATTGCTCAAAAAGTTCCCCCGTGTATCATCACCTTAAGAATGCGCATAAAAAACTTGTGCGCTCAGTTAAGGTACATACATTTTTTTTTTTTTTTTTTTTTATCCAAGAATAAGACAATAATATGATAGAAACGCATTTACCGAACAAATCCATTAAACTCAACAGTAGATGTGATTTGTTAACTGGACTAATCCACGGACCAATTTCATTGCACAGCGTCTCAAATGTTGGTTAGATCAAACATCTGTCATCAGAATGATTTGGTTTAACTCCCTTCCCAAACACCAGGCATGTGAACGCAAGATCACATGGCAACATTTATTGCATTTCGTCTGCACGACACAACTCCTTTATGATGGAAAAAAAGAGCCACAGTGGCTTCCCTGATTGCATCAAGTTCCATTGTATATATATATATATATATATATATTCCGCTAATTTCCAAGGAAGTGACGATTTTGCTCATTTGAACACATGGGATGGAATGTGCAATGTTTTTTGCGATATTTTGTGCATAAATTATAAATCCACAACTTTAGATGGAAAAATAACTATTGATGATAGTTCATATTCACTTTGCACTTAAAGGGATATTTCACACAAAAATGAAATTTCTGTCATTAATCGCTCACCTTCAAGTCGTTCCAAACCCATAAGACCTTCGTTCATGTTCGGAACACAAATTAAGATATTTTTGATGAAATCCGAGAGGTTTTTGATCCCCAAGAGAGAGCCACATTCAAAATCCAGAAAAGTAGCAAAGATATCGTTAAAATAGTCCATGTGACTACAGTGGTTCAACCTTAATTTTATGAAGCAACGAGAATACATTTTGTGCCCAAAAACAAAACAAAAAAATGAGTTTGTTCAACAATTTCTTCTCTTCCCTGTCAGTCTCCTACGCTGTTTATGTTGTAGACACAGTGCTGCACTTACATGGTTCTGTCTCAGAACGCTGGCTCAGTATTGGCCGATGCTGTACACATGAGCAACACGATGCATGCGTCAATAATGAGTTGGTGTTCTGACGTAGAACACGGAAGTGCAGCACTGTGTCTACAATGTAAACAGCATAGAAGACTGACAGGGAAGAGAAGAAATTGTTGAATAAAGTTGTTATTCATGTATTCTGGTCACATGTTCCGAAGATGAACGTAGGTCTTAAGGGTTTGGAACAACATGAGGGTGAGTAATTAATGACAGAAATCTCATTTTTGGGTGAACTAACCCTGTAAAGTCAATGAGACTTAATGACAGAATTATCTTTGTTACATTTGTTAATGTTATTCACTTTAATGCTTTTCTTGAATTATTTCTTGTTCTTTCTCTTTTTCAATTATGTAAAGATGTGCATGTGACCTGCTTTGCTTGTGTGTGAAAAGGATAGACAAGAAATTGTTTATTGTATCATAATTTGTGGTAAACCTGCGCTCATAAAATTTAACAGCTTTGATTCTTGCTTTTTATGACACATTTAAGGCTGCAAAGGTGGTTGGATTTTCCTGCGTCATGACAAAGAAAAATACCTTTTACCTCCCGACAGCCTGCCGCCTTGACGCTGCTGTATATAGTGTGCTTTTTTTAGAATGACACCACACAACAGACAGGACATGCACATACATGCAAACACCTATATGTGCACCAACGCTCTCCTCTGCTTATAGTCTCAACACACTCCCATTTAATCAGTACAGACACATATAAAGTGTGCTCTGTCATGTAATCTGCTGTTTATTACAGCATTTGTTTATTTCAAGGAACAAATTTAGCACAATTCTCCCCAAGACTTCTGAAGACTCCATATTTTGTCTTTGTCTTATGCAAATCCAGGAATAATGAGCTACAGGCTGTTGTTCTAAATTAGCTCATTCTAGATGTGCTGTGCTACAGTTTGTTGTGATGCTCATTTGAAATTCTTCTATTGCCATTCATCTTGTCATAATGTCTCTGCTTCAGAAATGAGCCTCCCTGTCCTTGTGCTTCTCTGTCCATCTCACCTGATTTTTGCAGCGCTTCATTGTCGTCCTGTTGGTGCCATGTGATGTGTGCCACATGCTTCTTGCTTTGCTTTATTGGCTCATGCTTTTTAACCCTCTGTGCAAAATCTAATGTGTCTTCAGAATCATTTTATGTGCATTTTAAGCAGTTAAGGCATGCTGAATGATATAGTGCATAATTATACCACAAATGAATGAACTGTTATATTCCACAACAACAATAATGATATTATATTTTTTTTTCCTTCAGGGCTCAACAGTGATTTTATTTAAATTTTTACTTTTGTTCAGATATCTACAGGCTGCATTAGCAAAAATCTGAAATTACAATAAAATACTTTTTTCTATCATAGTTTTGTTATATTTTGTATTAAAAGAATAAATGTAATTTTCAGTAGCTAGCAATTATCTGTGAATAACACATGTATTACGTTTATTTTAACTAATGCTCACCAGACTTTAAGAGAACCTTGGTGAGATTTGCAAAACATCAATGCTCAAAACACCAGAGTTTGCATGACTTGAAATTACATGTGCATGATTAAATTGTTGAAGTGTCCATCCTTATTGTTGAGCCCTGGTCTTATCCTGTCAAAGATTTTTCCCATCATGTTATGTTGTATTTGTTCTGCGCTGGGAATTGTCATTTCAAGCTTCATTGCCGCCAACCCATGATCTGCCTTCCTTTCAACAAGAGCCTGTAGCTTGTTACTCTTTGAACTGGGCCTACCGCCAACATACGTGGAGTCTTTACGTCTCTGCCTGGGCCTTTCTGGAGCGGGGAGACATTTATTTAACAGTGATATGTGTAATGACATTTTAATAACACATTGTGATTGAACACACAGGGAGAGTGCGCACAATGCAGAGGTTGGGGCCATATTCGACAGGTAATGACACTCCGCCACACGCCATAAACAAACAGCAGCAGTCAGAAAAGCCTGTAGCTTGAGAGTTTATTTAGGATAAAATTATGTCTGGGGCTGTTTGGGGCAGGTAAAGACCAAACTGACCTTGTGTCTGTGTGACTGAATGCATTGCTTGGACTAACAATGTAAGCAAGAGTGAATGATGTTATACGTGGCATGCTCTATTTTTAAAAAGTTACTTTCTGATTGTTCTTCTTGTCCTATTAAGATGAAATCTGAAGACTGTAATATTTATATCCCATGTTGTTTTGTATATTTTGAAGTCGCTATGAAAATGGCTCTACCAAGCTTTTTTCTGTTGCCTGATTGTGATTTGTTGTATTTCAGACATTAACCTGAGTCTTCTTTTTTTTTTTTTTCTCCCACGTTCCCTTCCTGCTTTTCATCCTGTGCTCCATCCTGCCCCATTTTCATGGCATCAGGGTGCTGACGGAGCTGGTGAGCAAGATGAGAGACATGCAGATGGATAAAACAGAGTTGGGCTGCCTGAGAGCCATCATCCTCTTCAACCCAGGTCAGTCCACAAAGTCATAAACATTCAATTCATATTCGTTCATTCTAAGGATATTCTGATATTAACATTCTTCCATATCAAATACAATATCAATACTTTGATTTTTGGTACTTGCCAATGATGTATTTTCATTGCATTTGTAATTTAAAATTTGTTTAAAAAATTAAAAAAAAAAATATTAGAGAGAGAAACCAAAAGAATACACAGAACAACGCATAAAAGAATATTATTTCATACTATTCTATACAGTGATAAAGGCTATGTCAATTAGGATTGCATTATAAATATACTTAATTAACATGAAAATACCCGAGAAGGATTGAAGAACTCAAATAAACCATATATTGTCGTAGTCATGTGTTTTAGTCATGTTTAATCAATCAAAGCCTTTCAATCTTCTATTCATTCAGCTTCAGCATAGTGTGATGTCTATAGGCATTTCCTGGAACTACATGCGTTATATTTCTTCTGCGGAGCTTATTTGGAGTTTTTGCGCGAGAGCGCCCTCTGGCTTTCAGATGGAGCAGCATATAGCTGTACTTCACTGACAAGCTGCGCAAAAAAAATCACTGCCGATTGCCAAATCGTGTGTGATTTATTTTTGATTAATCATGCAGCCCTATCACTTGGCTTAATTTTAGTAAATAGATGTTTCTTTTAGTCAATTTCATGTTTTATTATGCCTGTTAGAATATAGTGTATGCGCTTCTGTTACTTTCACTGTTCATTTTATCATTCCATCATATTTCATCTTCAGTTTAATGGCAATGCACACATTTAGAGCAACTCCAAAGCAGACTTTTTTGTGTAATATAGGGAGCCACTCATTATACAGACTTCATGTAACATTTAATATTTTTACTTGTTTGTGTTTTAATCGAAGTGACGCAAGCGTGTGTGGTGGGTGAGCAAAATGTAATCAAGCACATGCAACAGAAGTCCTCTCTCTCCTTCTCTCTCCTCACCATAACATTAAAAAATAAGTGAATTGTTTTACTTTGCTATTGAAATATATGAACAGTTTAACCACAAACATCCCAGAAATGTTTGATGCACTGATACCAAATGTTATCGGTGCATCTCTAGTTCATACACTCAATTTCTATTCAAACAAAATCTAAATTTAGAATGAGCTAAAAGAGCGCAATTGTGCAAAACAAGTGAATAAAATATTGCAATTTATCACAGTTTTAAATAACTGCACACTTTTTTTTATTTAGTGAATTCCTTCTGATTTTTACTCCTACTGTTCATGACCTTTTTGTTTTATGTGTGTTGTGCAGATGCAAAGGGATTGTCCAGCCCAAGTGAAGTGGAGTTATTGAGAGAGAAGGTCTATGCATCGCTGGAGGCTTATTGTAAACAGAGATATCCTGACCAGCAGGGCAGGTACAGCACTTTCTTTCACTTCTATCCCTCGATAGATCACAACAGTAGAGTAACATCCCATTTACAATCTACATAGTGAAAAAAAAAAAGAAGTGGGCGATCAGTTTGCTATGTTGCTAATATTGCAGTTCAGTTTCTCAACATCTCTCATGGCTTTCAGGTTTGCCAAGCTCCTTCTCCGGCTCCCAGCGCTTCGCTCCATTGGCTTAAAATGCCTGGAGCACCTGTTCTTCTTCAAGCTGATTGGAGACACCCCAATCGACACCTTCTTAATGGAAATGCTTGAAGCGCCTCATCAGCTCACCTAACCTGGACCAGTCTCGATCCAGTTCAATCCGGTTTGCACCAGGGTATCGCAGTCCCCCCTGGACTCTGGGGCTTTACTGTGTCTCACTTCCCATTAACACCTTCCCCCACAATTCTCTCCTACACGTTCTCCATGCCGCACCTTCAAACCAGTACAGCCCTGAAAAAAGACTCTAAGCTGTCTGAAAAAAAAAAAAAAACTTGTTTTCCATGTAACGTTTTACACAGTATGAGCTGTCCAGAGAGATCTTATTTTTCAAATTCCTTGGAGGTTCTAAATCATAAGCTTCAATTTAAAGACTTCGGCTTCCAGTTTTAGAACTCTCATATTGATTCTAGAGATCTCCGTGTGTCGTTTTGGTTTGTATGTTACTCTGAATGCACGAATTGTACTTCTTTTTCATTCGTCATTGCAGTTAGACAGCCCGTCGGCTGAATTTACAGTGCATGTGTGTCCGGGGCAAGAATCCGTCGAGCCCGTTGGCTGGTACGAATCAAGTCGCGGCAGACCTGCCTCTTCGTTTTTGACTGTGGAATACTGCTAACTGCTATCTTTGGGATTTTTACTTTGAAATCCTACTTTGTACTGTACTCATGAAATGAGTCTGATTATAAACGGCATTGGAAATTCTCGGCCTGCTGCATCTGGCCCTTATGAATTGCAGGCCAGAGTTTTACATTTGTGAATAAATGTATGCAGGTTTTGTTGGACATGAATTTTTGATCATGTTCAAAAGAGGGCCTAAAGGCACAGATTAATTCTCGCAGGAAAATCCTGCTTTTTCTTTTGGCGGCAATAGGAGGGTCGACCTTGTTTTTCTTGGTTCGTGTTGTTTTTAAATGAGCAAATAGATTGGTATAGGTTTTGGTACCTTCTAGAGGACCTTAAACCTTTGCCATTTCATAATTCCCCCATGTTCTTTTGATCCATTTCTTCATCAATTCCTCAAATGGGAACCAAATCCCCGCCATGCCCCCCAAAAAGACAAATATTTATAAAGTGTGTGTGTGCTGTGTAGTATGTCCAACCACTCTTGTCCTTTCCACGTGATCGGTGTAGAAGGCCTTTTTCTTTTATGTTTATTAAATCAGCTTGTCATCAGGCTCCTTTGGAATGGTATTAACTTTGGCATAGGTGATTCTGGTCCGTGTAAAGGCTGGAATACTCTACACGACTTTTGTACAGATTTTTGCCTGGTTTACAGTATAGAAGAGTCTACGTTAGTTGGCGAAAGTGAGAGCGAGTTTGCCGTTTTTGGACAGTCAGAGTTGAACGATTTTAGAAAACCGTGCAATGTATGATGGGCACAGACTGTGATTCCATCTAGTCAGAGAATATCAAACAATTTATATTTTAAGCCGATTTTAGTACACATCTTGTTTTCATTTGACATGCATCTCCTAGCAACAAGACGCATGTTTCTGCATGAGTTGATGCCTTGTTTTTCTCTGTAACAATCGGCAAGTTAATGATGCCTAAATCTGTTCATATTTTAAAGGTAGTGTAGTGTGTATTCCAGCTTTAATGTGTTGTAGAATCACCTTCTACATTCCATCAGTACAGATTGCCTCCCTCATATCGACTCTCTGAATTATTCAACAGGGATTGAGGGACTAGGCTCGTGTAAGAATTTTGCATTCAATCTGAAAGGTCGAAGTGTCAAAACCAGCATCCACTACAATCTCTATGCATTTATGTGAGAGCGTTTGTATAGTCTTGCAAGACTGAAATCGAAAGACCATCAGGGAAAGAATTCAGGCCATTAAACAAGATCCAGAAGATGCACCAGTATTGATGGTGGTGATACCTGTTACCTGGTAATTTTAGGCAGAGACTTGAGATCAAATACTGACAGTGTTTGAAAAATATCTAGAGATTGCAAGTGGTCCCATCAGTTTTGGTGCTAATAATGACAACGGTTAGACATAAATGTTGAGACCAAAATAGAAACACAGCAGTGGTTAAAATATGCAATTTCTCCAATAAGCTTGAATTTGATATGCCAATTTCTTGTTTAATACACCATCTTCTGCATAACGATTTCAATTGTAGTATCTAGCTACGTGCAGATTCCTATTAGTATCTGTTTTATATATTCATAAGGTGCTTAATTTTCCAGTTGAGAGTATAATCATGCCAGAAAGACAGAATGAACATCAGAAAAGATTGTTTTCAGATGGATTGTACTGTAATCCATAATATGTTAGCCATTGACATGTGACTGAATCCAGACTTCCATTTATAGCTTTGGGGTTTTTTTTGACTAGCGTTGCCTCCTAGCTTAACCTCCCTCTGTGTTTGTTTTGTTAGGGCCAGTGCTAGGAAGTATCCTGTTATGAAGCCGTTTTAATGTGATCAACGACTGACCTCTGGTCGTATAAATTTGGCTTCCCGGTAGTTTAGGTTCCTCAAAGAAGAGGTTCGGTATTTTTTTTTTTTTGCGTGTTTGGTTTATCCAGGAATTAAAGCTACTTCAGTTGGTGTTGATGGTCTGCTCTATATCTAAACAGTGGGAAGGCTCATTTGATTGTGCACTGTGTGCTTGTGTTTTCATGTGGGCGACTCGAGTTTTGAGTTGTCAGCCTATAGGGCGTAGTGTGTGTGTGTGTGTGTGTTTGCAGCATTGCAGTAAAAATCCTATGTGAAAGATGCATACAAGAATCGTCATGTGGTGAAAATCTTCACCGTATTTCCTTGAAATGGAGTGCAATGGCCCAGTCTCCTATTACTTGATTGCAGTTTGCCATAATCACTTTCGCTTAACTACATATTAATCCAGACGTGCGCTGTGAGCTTGTGTGTGGCCGACTCTCCCTGTCTTTTGGGGTCCATTTTTTTTTTTTTTTTCTCTTCTTCCCAAAAATTGTTACTTTTTTCATAATCTCAAGCTCTCAAAATTAGTTTAGGGTTGCAAGGCATTCATAAAAATGAATAATATAAGGCTTGCACAGGATTTTGTACAATGTACAATGTCTCGTTACAATGGACCGTAACCCCTGAATTATCCATTATGCACCTGAACTGATTCAGCACTGCCAAACAGGTGTGAGGGGACTGTTTTTTTTTTTTTTTTTTTTTTTTCGGCTGTTCCTAACTAACCCCTACTGGTTGACTGTGTACTGTGATGATCACTAAATGGAGCCCCTATTGCAAATATTTATACTGAGCTGAGTCAGAGAACCAGAGTATTCTGGTAGTGTGTTTTTTCTAAGGCCTTGTTGCTGCAATTTTTTTGTCACGCGTGGGAAAGCCCTCCTGTTTGTGTATTTGATGCCGAGTGGCGCTCTGAAATATGCACAGTGCAAACTTGAATTAACCTTTGCCTGAGAATGAAGTGGTTGTGCACGTTACAGTCTGAGAGCTGATTCACTTTTATCTTCGTTTTTTGGCTTATCGGTGAATGTTTGCTTCTGTAAAGAGATATATGCATAAGATATGAGTGAAGTCGAAGCATTTGCGAGGGTGAAGTGGGTTCATACAGGTGAATTGCACAAAACCTGTCAAGAATGTGACCGGGTCGCATTTTTCATCGCAAAATCAAAAGATGGAAAAATAAGCCTATTTTAGTAATGCACATGATATATCATTTAGGATTTTCAAAAGTATGTGACTACCAGCATTTCCCCCTTAGCATTTTGAGCGCTGTTTTGAGCACCTCTGATTGGCCGTTGCGTTCAAGTGCTCAACAGATAAGTCTGTGATTGGCTACAATGCTTACGTGTTTTACATATTTTTACACATACATATTTTTGAAGCGTTGATCATTGTAGACAATCACATATCTGTTGAGCGCGTGAACACAATAGCCAATCAGAGGTGTTTAAGAATCTGCTCGAAATGCTGGTATCGCCACATTTTTAAAATTTCAGTACCCAAGTCGGTACTTCTGACAACCATATTGTGCAGAATTTAAATTATTGACCTACAGTAATGAATCACTATTTACATTAATTGGAATAAACATGTTTGGAAATGTGTGGGGAGTTTTTCCTCTTGATTTTGATGTGAAATGTGACCTGGACATGTTTTTTTTTTGTGAGATTCACTCATATAGGATCATGATGGATGGATGTACAGTTGAAGGAGGGCTATATGATGATGATTTTGTACTTAAAAGTGGGTGGGCCGATGATATGGTGATTGTTTAATGGGAGTCTTTAAGAGATTTCAGACTTGATATGATATGAAAGAGCTTTCTTAATTTACTCCCACCAAAAGAAAAATGCAACAAAATATTGCTTCTCACTATTTTTTCTGACTGCTCTTTTCTTATTCTTTACATCTTTGTGTATCCTGACGTATTAGTGCAAAAATGTTTATTTGGGGTCTTTTTTTCCCCCTCCACACCCTTCCCTCTTCATTTTTCTTGTCTAGTTTTTAATCTGTCTCCAGCAGTTGTGGAAATGATTGACTGTACTGAGTGTGGAGAAAGAAATGTCTCTTTCTTTTTGCTTTATTGTCATTAATTCAGAATCTGTTTTTGTTGGATGTACCATGTGTAAGTAAAGGTTTTAATACAGCACAGTTGTGTGAACTTTTTATCTTCTTTAAGCAATCTGTCTGCCTTTTCACAAACACTTTGAAGTATCTTTCACTTGCCAGACCTGTAGAATTGATTTGCTTTAGTTTGTTTTAAGTAACACAATAGGTAATCAATATTTATCTATTCTTTCTTTAAACACTTGACATTAAATTTCAAGCAGTATCGTAAAAATTTGAAATAGGTGACTATAATTATCAAAAAAGCTATTAAACACCGTTCTAATTACTGTTTAGTTTGTGTATGGTTTTGTGACCTCGTTGATATACTACATTAAATGTTTGTACTTTTTAAAAAATACATTTTAAAATTAATTTATCATTGCAAAAATTGTAGTTACAACACCTAAATATACATATTAATATATAATATACACATATCTACATATATGCACTTTAACTTCTTTTTTAAACACTATGATTTTAAGCTAATGGCAAGTGAATTAAGCTCAAATTCTGTTTTCCCCTCTTTTACATCATATTGTTGATTTTTAAATTGGCTCTTCACCTGTCTTTACTAAAAGAAACTCTTGAATTCTGAGGCAGTGGAGTCTTGTGTGTTTTGGGGGTCCCTCAGGCGCGTAGGTGAGTTGGTTTGGTCTTCAGTCCAGCAGGACCCCCGGGCTCTGAGCCGCTGCTGGCGCTGCAGTGTCGCGCTGTGGCCGCTAGAGGGAGGGCGTCTGCAACGTCACTCCTGTAATGTACCAATGACACTCTGCCTCAACTTTGACTCCTCCCTCACTTCCTTCTTCCTTCTTTTCTAAATTCTAGGCCACGCACGCAAAAAAGTAGAATTGATAAAAAGATGTAGTCTGAATGTCCAGGTTTAGCTTCTTTTTTTTTTGTCAGCGAAATCTGGATCTCATATTAAGCTATAAAATAGACAAATAATCGGTCTCTCAACCTATCTTACATTTATTCATAGCCAAATATGTAATGTATGATGAGAATAAAATATATTTAATATTCAATATGCGTCTTTTTGAACCTGAACCTGCACTCTTATCAAAAGCTTCTTTCCTGTGTGAGATGCGCCTGCAGTTCCTCCGTCCGCCGTCAGGTGGAGCTCTTACAATGACTCCTCTGTACTGGAATGATGAGGGCAGCATATTTTCACAGTTAGTATTTGCGCAGTAAACACTCTGCAGTTCTAAAACTGACGCCAAAACCTAATCCTTAACCATTTTCTAGTTTTGTTTGCAACAATAGCTATTTCTAGCACATCTCACGACTACAATAAGGCATAACAAGCATTTTTACTCTTAATTCTACCTTTCATCCAGTCAGTTGATTGTTGTGGGGAAAGATGTGTTATTGCTGAGATCACATTATCTATTCAAGCAAAAAGGGTCTAATTTAAATAGGCTTTTTTTGTTTTGTTATTATATTTTTATTGTATAGGTTCCTTGAGCGCAGCTTGACATTAGTGAAACGTGACGATGCATTTACAGCTCTATTAAACTTAAAATAGCTACTCAGTTATCAGTTAAGTTAAAAGGCAGCTCCACCTATCAGCCGGTGTGAGGTGAATGCAGGACAGAAACCTCACTGCTCTCTTTGAATGACTATCACTGTTCCTTATGGAATTTCCCAGCAAAGTAGATATATTTTTAAATACATACTTAAAATTAAACGTTCTTTGGAAGGAAATTTTGCAACTGTAAATATTCCACTAACTACAAGAAGTGGACGCGTGATGAGATCATTATATGACGGAGGAGTTTCACTAATGAGCATTTGGTAAATTAGAGCTGCAGAGACGAGGGTTTTTGCAAATTAGCAATATGTATCAGCCATAAGAGGTTTGCAAATTAGCACTTTGGTTTGTGAGTTTAAACAAAAATGTAAGGAAATGACAAAGTTGTGACATAAAACTGCTCAAACTGCTGTGTATCGGCCACAAACACGTCAAGTCATAGTTCAAGTGAAATGTTATATTAAATATAAGGATACTGAATCTTTAAGGAAAGTCCTGGATGTTGATTTCCACTTCTTTCATCCCTTAAACCGAATTATTATTTTTCTTAAACAGTGGTGAAATATATTGAAATGTGAATCTGTTCCTGTAAGGACCTTATGAGCTCCTCAATATGAACACATTTGTTTCAGTGTTGGGTGTAATGCATATCTAAATAATTAATTACTGTAATTAAAGTAAGGGATTACTCTTAATTTTTTTGTAATTCAAGTTAGTTCTGATGTAATTGCATTAAAAACAATGTGAAACAATAGTGGATTTAACATCAAAATCTAACGTCTAATGTTAAAACATGTTTTAACCTTCTCCCCTTTAGTCAGTACAAGAATAATTTATGCAATTTTATATTAAATAGGTAATAAGTAATGCAAATATTTTTTAGAGAGAGTAATTAGTTCAGTAATCTAATTACACTGTTGAAAATAACTAATAATTAGTAGATGGTAGTTTTTATTTAGAGTAACCCAGCACTCATTTGTTTAAAGTCATGTATTATTCTGTCTGTCATTTACTTTAATATTTTCCCCATTCAGATCTGTGCTGAAGAATTGGCTTTTTATAGTTGTTGACATTCTGTGATTGTTTAGCAAAGTAATGCACGTTTGCTGTAGACTAAAATATAGACAAATTGCAGTCTTCTGCTGTGTGGCAGTGTGGACGTCCAAAGCCTTTTGTTTTCTTAAAAACATCTACTTATAGTTCATGTCTTGAAATGTAAAGTTTTCTTGTGTAAGAGCACGGAGAGGAAAAGAAAACAAGTGCGCATGAGGATATACTAACCAACACTGTAATTCGTTATTTAAAAAAAAACTGGCAAAAATACAGCAGAATGGAAGACAAGGTTTTTGTGTTTTGAAATACATGTTGGTCGTTGATTTAAAATAGAGCACTTGCTGACTGATTGTGTCGTTTATTTTGTAATTATCCAGTGCAGAATGTATTTATTGGGAATAATTATTTTCCAAAATAATGACATCTTCATTTTGTTTCCTGCTATTAAAATGTGAACAAACAGAACAGTTGAAAATAAAGGAAATAAATGTGCCAGAGCTGGAAAAGAGAAAAGATTTTGTAGATTATCTGATAAGGTGGAGAAGAGAGTGAAGATCTGCAAGGAAAAGAGACGAGTTTATTATTCCTGTCATTCACTGTTTGTTTCTTGATTGTCACTCACTAGATGCTGTTGTGGCAGCTGTGGCGCGGCTGGAAAAGCCAACTACATTGGAGTAACTGACGTTTATGTCATTTAGTTTTCCTGCTGTTAAGTTTTCTATGTATGATTGTTGTCTTGTGAAGGCTTTGACCTGGTTACTCAGATATCACTATTTTTATCCTGCAGATCTTAGCGTTATGAGACTCTAGAGATTTCACCAATTTTGGGGTTACGTTTTTTTTAAGACATTAAAAATGTATCAAAAGTGACAGTTTTGTGACATTTATAATCAACATCAACATTGATAATAAGAAGACCATATCAGCATATTAATATTATAGTTCACACTTTAGATTAGGGTCCAATTCTCACTATTAACTAATTATTAATATGAATTTTGCCTCCAAAAAAACCCTCCTAATTAGATTATTAATAGTTAGTAAGGTAGTTGTCAAGTTTAGGTATTGGGTAGGATTAAGGGATGTAGAATATGGTCATGCAGAATAAGGCATTAATATGTGCTTTATAAGTACTAATAAACAGCCAATATACTAGTAATATGCATGTTAATAAGCAACTTTAATAGTGAGAATTGGACCCTAAACTAAAGTGTTACCATATTGGGTATTAATAACTATATATATATATATATATATATATATATATATATATATATATATATATATATATATATATATATATATATATATATATATATATATATATATATAATATTATTATATATATATTAATAACTATATATATATTCAAACAGATAACAGTTCTTTTGTAATAATATTTCACAATATTACTGTTTTTACTGTATTTTTGATCAAATAAATGCCTTGGTGAACATAAGTGGAAGCTTGTGTAGGAATAAAAAATACAAATGGTAATTTTGATTTTTATCTAACAATTCTGAATTTTTTTTTCTCAGAATTGTGAGATATAAACTTAGAATTGCGAGAAAAAAGTCAGAATTGTGAGATTAATTTCAATTTTATATCTCACAGTTCTGAATTTTTTTCTCACATTTCTGTTTATATCTCAATTTTCTGAGAAAAAATTTGCAATTTCCCTTTTTTTTTTTAAATCCATGGAGGAAACAAGCTTTCTTTTAAACATTAAAAAATATCACCAACCCCAAAATTTGAACTGTAGTGTGACTATTGAGTCAACTAAGATCGTGATACTCATTTAAAAGCAAATCTTGACCATATATCATAATTATAACTGTTTTACATTAACAAAATGTGACAGTACATTTAGTGTGCATATATAGCACACACACACACGGTTATATATAATATATGTGTGTGTGTGTGTGTGTATATATATATATATATATATATATATATATATATATATATATATATATATATATATATATATATATATATATATATATATATATATATATACATACAGTACAGTCCAAAAGTTTGGAACCACTAAGATTTTTAATGTTTTTAAAAGAAGTTTCGTCTGCTCACCAAGGCTACATTTATTTAATTAAAAATACAGTAAAAAAACAGTAATATTGTGAAATATTATTACAATTTAAAATAACTGTGTACTATTTAAATATATTTGACAAAGTAATTTATTCCTGTGATGCAAAGCTGAATTTTCAGCATCATTACTCCAGTCTTCAGTGTCACATGATCCTTCAGAAATCATTCTAATATGCTGATTTGCTGCTCAATAAACATTTATGATTATTTTCAATGTTGAAAACAGTTGTGTACTTTTTTTTCAGGATTCCTTGATGAATGGAAAGTTCAAAAGAACAGCATTTATCTGAAATACAAAGCTTCTGTAGCATTATACACTACCGTTCAAAAGTTTGGGGTCAGTAAGAATTTTTATTTTTATTTTTTTGAAAAGAAATTAAAGAAATGAATACTTTTATTCAGCAAGGATGCATTAAATCAATCAAAAGTGGCAGTAAAGACATTTATAATGTTACAAAAGATTAGATTTCAGATAAACACTGTTCTTTTGAACTTTCTATTCATCAAATAATCCTGAAAAAAAAAAAAATTGTACACAAATATTTTGTACAATTGTACACATTAAATGTTTCTTGAGCAGCAGATCAGCATATTAGAATGATTTCTGAAGGATCATGTGACACTGAAGACTGGAGTAACGATGCTGAAAATTCAGCTTTGCATCACAGGAATAAATTACTTTGTCAAATATATTCAAATAGAAAACAGTTATTTTAAATTGTAATAATATTTCACAATATTACTGTTTTTACTGTATTTTTAATTAAATAAATGTAGCCTTGGTGAGCAGACGAAACTTCTTTTAAAAATATTAAAAATCTTAGTGGTTCCAAACTTTTGGACTGTATATATATAATATTATATATATATTATATTAACGGGATGTTGCTAAATATATACACAAGTTAAAACAATTCATTAATAACAAACTATATTTGATTTGGTTTGTTCAGTTTAACCATATTGTAGGACCAAATATCCAAGTTCGGAGTCACTCTGGTTGTCTTGAAAAGGCCACAATCACGTCTCTCGTACCTCTCAATCTCTCCTTCTCTCTCCTCTCTCCCATCAGGCTTCTACTGTACCTACCGCTCGCTGTGTGTCTCTCCCTTCCTGCCTCACAAAAGACCCCTCTGTTCTCTGTGCTTTACCCTGGCCACCCCACCCCCTTCCTCAACACCCAAGTGGTACATTCCCTTTCCTCCTCATCCTCCCCCTGCAGTGCGTGTCTCATTGACCGGTCCCATTGTGGAGCTCTTCTCCTCACCTTTAGCTTTAGTTTGGCTACAAAGGTGCATTATTACGGTACAGTGTGCGGCTAGTCTGTGCTGCAGACACCTCAAGCTCATGTGTTAGCCCTGACTCGACAAACAGACCTGTTGTTTCACACATGCTGTAGAGCACAGCGTAACGATAAGACGTTTGTCTCTTACAGCTCTGCAGATATCTTAATCACTATGTATATACTCAACCTTTCAAAACTTTAGAGTTGGTAAAGAATTTATTAATGTTTGAAAGAAGTCTCTCAGGCTAACCAGGGCTGCATTTTTTTTTTTCTAAAATAAAGTAAAAACTGTAATTGTGAAATATTATTACATTTTTAAATAACTGTTTTCTCTTTTAATATATTTTAGAATTTTTTCCTGTGATCAAAGCTGAATTTTCAGCATCATTACTCCAGTCTTCAGTGTCACATGATCCTTCAGAAATCATTCTGATATGCTGATCTGCTGCTCAAGAAACATTTCATATTATCAATGTTTAAAACAGTTGAGTTTTGTGGAAACCACAATACATATTTGTTCAGAATTCTTTGTCTTTACTGTAACTTTTAAACAATTTAAGCTAACTAGTTCATGCTTATAGATCATCACATTCATCATTGTGTGTTTGACTAAAGCAAGCTGCCCTATGTTGATCGGGAGTGTTTTTCCTGCAATTAGTGTTCTGGAAATTGCTTGTTGTTTTTGTAAAAACTTTCTTCTAAATGACATGTAAACTTTTCCAAAAGGCTGCCAGATGTCTTTCTGTCTACGGCCCTAATCAGCAGCTACCTAATGTGGCATTCTAACCGCAGTGGAACCCCACATCGAATCTGCACCAAACTCCACGGATTCCTGCAGAATAGGAACACTTATGATTCACAAAGGTCTTAATATCTTATGTGATTACTTAATATCTAATATGATGACACTTTCAGCTCGCTTTAACACATTTTACCATGTTTAAACAGATTTTCATTTAACTCAAAAAATGTGAGGTAATCAGTTACAGCAAATTTTTTGAGTAATGATGTTCCCAGTTTTAAGTAAGCAGAACTACCAAATTTTGAGTTTGTAGTACTCATGTGTGTTAATTGCTCTTAACTTGAAGTACTGAGTTAAAAAAACTCATACATTTTAATAGCAATTAACATAAAATATTTAGTTAATTAACTTTTTTATTTTGAGTTCTTGTAAAATAAATGTTATTTATTTCACTGTAAACCCTAATAAGAAAATTCAGAAAATGCCAACGTGCTAATTGTCTAATATGTTAACAATAGCATAGTATAGACGTTTCTGAATGAGTACAGCAACTTAAAACATGTAACTTACCTGCTCTCAAAGCAGCATGCACCGCTTGTCACGGTAACTCTTCAAAAACCCACATTAACAGAAACTCTTCTAAATTAGCATAACAAAACACTAATTACTGCTAAATCTCCCTTACCATTAATCTTGTGCATTATATAACACTTAATTTTAGTATTTACTCTCCCTTTCAAGTGCCATGGGCAAAGCATGATGGGAAATATAAATCCCAGCCCAGTTTCACTTAAACTTAAGTTAATCTAAATTAAAAGAAAAGTGTTCATACAACTCAAAACAATGAAACAGTTCAGTTTACTTGAAATATATCAGTGCTGTGAACTCAAAAGAAAAAGAAAGTTCTAAATACTCATAACAGTTAATCTAACTGAACTAATTTGTTTAATTTAAGTTTGTCCTACTCAAACCAATTAAGTATTTTGAGCATTAGGATTTACAGTGTAACCATAACCTGATTTCACCTGAGTTCCTGGAACAACATTTCAGTTAACCAATCAGATTTCAGTGACAATTGTACAGTTTATGTCAAGTTTAGGCTTACAAGCTGGGTTAGGTGCTTCTACATCTATGTTATTCACCTATCATTTCCCTCTGATTTTAGGGATAATTTATGGGGTAGGGTTAGTTTTAGGGGTAGGGATGTGGTTAAGATTAAATTTTCCAACAGGAATGTTGACCCAGGAACGTGTTTGGAGCTCTCTACATAGGAAGCATGCATGGCACATGATGAACCCATCATGACACCTGGCTAGAGCAAACATCCATTCAGTGAATACATTTCAAATTGGGATGGTTTTTGTAATGCTCAGATGCATTTTTAAATGTTTAGACTTTTTGAAGATTTTTCCTTTTCAATCATCTTAGATATCCATGTTAATCATTCATCTAAAAGCACTCTGTTTTTAGATTTGCCAGATTTTGTATTTTTGCAAAAAAAAGAAAATGTTTGCATTTACATTGTGATGGTTTTTGTGGGTAAGTAAACTTTAAAGACCTTATATTCAACTTATTTAAAAAAAAAAAAATTAAAAGAGTAATTCCTGGTGAAAACTACATTACCCATAATGCTGTACAGAAAATTACACCAATCAGAGAGTTAAAAAAAAGCAACATGTGGCAAAATTGCACTTTAGCTCCACCCACTCCCAAGAAGCATTGTGAATGACACAATCTAGTCGATTCTCAAAATACTTAAATATTTGTATGCATATTTTGCAATGCACTTAAAATGTATTGTTTATATACATTTTTAAATGAGTGCTTTTATATTTCTCCGTCATTTTTAATTTGATTATGCTGTAGTTTTTTCCCTCACTAAAGCTGTTAAGTATGCAATCTTGTACCTTTTGTCTTTTTGTCAAATTTTTTAAATTCAAATGAAAGTTTATAATGTTCTGATTCACCTCGTAACTGGTTGACTTAGTTCATGGCTTATAACGCTTTAACAGAGACTCCCTATGGGAAAAATATATGAAAAAAATACTCATGGAACTAGCACCACTGAAAGAGGGGGCGGGCACTAATGCACTCTATAGCCGAGGAAGCTGGCATGGCATTAAAACACCAACCAAAAACCAACTTATGGGCAAGGCTCTTTTCCCATAAATTATTAAGTGACTCATTTTTGATTTTTACTTTTCTTGACATTTATAGTAAAATTACATGTATTGTCATTTAATGATAATTTTTATCATTTTTATCTATTTCCTATAGAATTTGTAGTTTAAATTATTGTTATTATTATATAAATTTATTTTATTAATTGTTTACTTTTTTACTTTATGGAACTACAAGACAATGGACGTTCCTCTTTTACTGCTTGTTTCAAATGAGATTTTGTAATGCAATTTAGTATTTCATCCAGAAAATCCTCTCTCTCTGTCCTCTCCATCACCGTCCCCTCCCTTGACTCATCAGTATGTCCCCAAATTTCCACTTCAGTCAGTGGGTCATATGAATCGACCTCCTCCCTTCTGCTCATGACTCCCTCAATTCCACCTCTCTCTCTCTCTCTCTCTGGGTAAATACTGTTTGATCCCTCTCTCTCTCCCTCCATCAATAGGCCTCATTCATTCCCTCTCTCCCGCTGCATGCCATAGGACCCCCTCACCATCCCTATTCATTCCAATGATTTTTTTTTCCCTCCGTGAAGTTTTCCGTGACTTCTCAAAGAGTTAAGTACCTGTTCTCTCTCTTTTCACATCATCTTTTTCCAAAGTCAGTCTTTCTCTTCTCTGTCTTTCTCCCACACTTGTTTGTTTCACCTGTTTGGAATAAATATAGTTAGGTCTATGACACTGGACATTGAGCTATGCTAAACATTATATTATGACAAACTACTAAACATTTATCTATGCCAGCAAAAATTACCTATAAATGGCTTTCATAACAGCTATAAAAAATTAATGTGTGAGTTATTTATATTTCAGTGAAATTTCAACTTTGTCCCAAAGAATAATAGAAAAAAAAGGAGGAAAAAAAATAGACAAATGTATGAATTTAATGCTATTAAATCAATGTTTGTACCATAGTTCATATTATTTGGTCTTGGAAATACTTGGGAAGTATTTTGGGTCTTTTCCTCAAGAAGAAAATCTGAGGTGAACAAAAGTAAAGTCTCCTTTTGCACTCTTTTTTTATGAGAAACTATTGCATTTTTGTTCTGAAATGTCCATTACATGAGCTCTCAATGTATGTTCTATTCCTGTATACTTATATAAGTAGCCTTTTAATATTGTTTAATAGTCACCATTACTGAGACGATTGAAGAAGTTGAAGAAAAATTGCTTAATGATGCATAATTGTGCTAAATGATCTGAGGCGCAGCCACATTTGGAAAGTCAGAAAAAATGAGTCAAACCAAAAGCTTATGTGAGTGTTCATGTTCGCACATACTATAATAATCTGATAAACAAACAAACATTTATTTGTTGGTGCTTTAAACTCTTACTAGCATAGCTGATGGTTTGATAGCCATATGCAGCTCTCATATACAAGCTGGCACAGCAACCATTAAGCTTGCAAACATTTGCTAACCTTCTAGCCAGCCTTCAATCTCACCCTTCCCATTCCACAGGCCGATCTGGGCGTACATGAGGCCGGTATCCAAAATCACTGATCCATTCTCTTTAGCTCTCTCATTTTGTGCTCTTTACTTACTGGGAGCTCTGTGTAGCGTAATACAGAGGTACATACATAGGCAATTATTTTCAATGCTCCTGCTGTAACCCTGTACCAACCCAGTCCATTTCCTCGCAAACACACACACACACGAACATACACATGCCAATCTATTTCCTTCCCCCCTTCTCCGATCTATTTCGGTGTGTTGTAGTGGGCTAGGGTGTGTGTGCGTGGTTTGCAGCCCTGCCCAGTAAAATACAGACTTTTTAAGGAAGTCTGCAATATAATCTGGTCGCTTTATTGTAATTACAAGGTCCCCATTTTGGAAATAACCATGCTGTCCGCAAGCACTTGCCGTGTCTGTCTCCAAGGAAAACTTGAGCTTTGCTTTCGTGTGCCCCCCACTGAACTGGTTAGTGCCCGGCACGTAGCCCTATCGGCAGATAATTCATTTTCTCACACACGCGGCGAATTTAATTTGCTCGCTCAGATGTTGTCATAAAATCTGTTAGCATGGGTGGCCAACCAAAACCTACACAACCGCATGGCTAGTGGCCTATCGTCAAACCCTGGAATTACTCTGGACAAATTAGTAGGCTGTATTAATCTGAACAGCTGAATTCACTCAAGGTGGGAAACATCTGTCTTGAGGATTTCTGAGTGGGTTTTTACCTTTTTCTTTCTAATAATAGGTTTTATCACTTTTGCCTTGTACATGGTTTGTACACATGCCAAGACGTTATGTCAGTCGTCTATTTATGTGAACGTTCTCAAGGTACTTTGCAGTGTTTGAGTCAAAGTTGCGCTTCAGTTTTTTTGGATGTAAACTGGTCTCAGGCCATTTCAACCCCAGATGTATTTTTGTACCTTCTCAAGGTCCGTGTTCACCTGTACGGCAACTGCTGAATATCTCAATGTTCACATGCTCAACAATAGATTCAGACAGACCAAGTGGATGCCATTTTTTAGCTGTTTTAGTTGCATTTAGTTAGAGATTTTCTTTTTTTTAAATGCTGTTCATGATTAAACTGTAATTATGAACAACAAACTGCTCATTTTGATCTTCACTAGCAGTTAGGTTTAGCATGAGTGCTAATTTAAAAAAAAAAAAAAAAAAACAATCATTTAGAAGATTAATCTGCATACCCACACAACCCTTTATACAAGTGCTCTGATTTGCTATATATTATCTTCAGTAGTAGTTTAATACACCTGATTCCCACTTTCCACCCACATCCTCATTTTCCATGATCTTTTCTCACATTTTTAAAAATATCTTTATTCTTTCTCACATTCTCCTCTGGCCTCTTTGTGTCAATGGGAACACCACAGATTTAAAGCATATGATTATACTGTTTTATTATAGAAACTCTAGAGTGAACCAGCCAGAGGCCTTACAAAAACACATGCCATGATTGTTTATGGATTGTCTCCCTTAGACCATAATGGGCCACAGGACATAAGAAGCACTGATTTGAATCAGTGCAAATTAGAATATCCCCGCAAGGAAAAAGCTCTTGTCAGCTCCTAGTGTTACTAGGAGTTTTAATATTCATAAAAGCACAAAGTGCAGGCCATATTGTGATTAGTGGCTGCTGACAGTATATTACCAGTCAATGGCAACCATTCAAAAAATGTTAGATTTTTATGCACTTGTCTTGTAGACCTTTTTGTTCTATCCGTTTGAGGAACCTCAGACTCGTATATAAGGGTTGTTTCTTCAAAAGCAAGTGGCTTATAAAGATCCTTAGACAGAGCACAGGCGTAACCTAAATAAAAGACTGGGTTTCCTTTTTTATCCCTTACTTTGAAGAACTGACGTTTACTGCATCTATAGGAGGCAGTGAGAGAGAAAACGAAGGAGAGACATCAAAATGAACTAGTTTCTTTGGTGTATTGGAGTTCAAATAGCAAAATTAGAGAGAGAGCACATGATTACACTCATTGCTTTCTGACTCATGTTACTAAAGTATAATCTTAAGAGTTAGAATAGCCTATATAGGCCTACTTTTAAGAACTTGGCTACTTAAAGCAAAAGCAAATACTATAGGCTATAATTCCTGTAAACAGAGCCACTTTTGACATTGGGGCTGTGCAAAAGTGGAATGAATTTGAATAAAACAACTTTTATAAGTAAGATTACCTACTCTCGCGAGTTTGCTTGATTACAAACTGCTGCTCGAGCTCTTCTTTAGAATCAGAATGAGTATGTCGGCCAAACATAACGTAACTTACTGTCATATCACTTTATTTTAGACTTTTACATCATATATGTATTATAAAAATCTGTGTTTTGTTCTGTTTTTGAGAGAAATGACGTTGCGCGCGAGACGAACCAATTTGCGCGCCAAAAATTACTGACAGAAAAAGTAGACGGACTGAAAGTCATTCATAGTTTGCATACAATAAACATTTCTTCACTAATTGTCTATGACTAACTGAAATGAAGTTTTGCTGACAGGGCTAAAGGTTCATTTCGTTTCGTACCTGCTGGCGTGGTCATTTTGACTAACCGATTTGGACCGAGCTGTGAAAAGGGCAGGAAAGAGAGGGTGTGTGACGTCACGAGCGGATGAGGATCTGATTGGCTGCCGAAATTCTTCATGCCTACGGACCCATCGGTCCTACATGGTTCAGCTGTCTAACAGAAATAAATAGAGAAAAATAAACTGACTTATCTACATGCCAATCGCTGGCACGTCAACATAAAACAGCTCATTTGATGATTGCAGATATTTTGGGACATATAGATCCTTGATGATTTCTTGAAATGCAAGTCTGTCGACACGTAACGAACGTGTAGAAAGCCGCAGAAGTCCGTATGCATGAATTTCCCTCCCTCTTTTCTACTCTCTACCCTCTCATTCACTCTCTCTCTCTCGCCACACACACACACGCTCCCTCGCATTTCGTGGGAGAAAGTAAGAAGAGGGAGAGAGAAAGAGAGAGATTGAGAGAGAGTGATTTGAAGTCTCTCTCTGCTCTCTCCGCTTTTCTGTTCACTCAGACTCAATGGGGCTCTAGCATTAGGGGTTTCAAGCTGTAAAACTGCATATTTATTACCCGTTCCCTTCTTTCTATTTAAGTTTTGTACATAACACAGATAACTTATTGAAGAACAAGGTGGGTGTGCGTCTCTTAAGGCGCACCAAGTTCCTTAAAAGCTCCCTAAAAGCTGTGAGAGAAAGAACGAAAAAGCTAATTTTGAAATTGTCCTGCCTTGTAGTCCAACCAAACCGGTCAAAAAACTTGGGAACTATGGATATTCGGAAGAAGCGGAGGCCATGGTGCATGGAGACCTCGTTCGTGCTCCTCCTGTGCCTTGCTCTGGCAGAAGCAGGTGAGCTTTTTGCTTTTTTGGGGTGTTTGTGGGATTTGACATGATTAATGCACAGGTCATTATAGCTCAATGCAGCAGTTGCTGTTGATGCGCTTTTACGCACTCCATAGGCTAAACGCTTAGATTACAGGTGACTAGCTGCGGTGTAGGCTATTTGTGTTTTCAAGAAGATGCTTAAATAAGTTTTATTGATTTCACTTCTCAGTTATATTGTAGGCTACTCTTAATTTTGTTGATAGATATGCTTGTGATTGTTGTTCACATTTAGTTAGCTCACATTGGTAGGCTATGTTGGTTCGTCAGTTAACATCACTCGTTTATCATGTCAGAATTTGTCAAGAGCTGAAATATACACACTATAGGCCCTTTAGTTGAGCTCCAGGCCTCGTTGGCACACATGTAGTGTGGCATCCCCGGCGGGGGCATAGGATAGGACGGTGCTTTCACTGACAGGGTTTCACATCCTTCATTTCAGCGAGCACCTTGAGGTGTCGTTTGTTGTTGTTAGCGCAAACAATGAATAGCCTAAAGCTAGCCGTTTATGTCAAAGGATATAGTTTACATTTTTATTTTTATTTACAGTTTTATTTTTTAATTTGGTTTGGTTTTTAAACATATTAGGCTTACGTTCTTATTAAGCCTAACTATTATTATATTAATTACGTTCTCTAGGATGCTTCTAGGCATTCAGAATATTTCTGAATGTATAATATTTCTGAATAATACAGCAACACTTTATAAACGACCACTATCGCTAAATGTCTCTTCTGATCTCTTTAAAATAATTTCTCAAATAAATAGCCTATTTCAGTTTAATTTATTGTTTTATTAAGTAACTTAAATAATCTCTTCAAGTTGTTCCAAGACTTTTGCGACGGTGTCCTAATCACCCTGTTGAATTTGTTAGGCATTTTTCCTTACATGTAGGCTACTAGACTATTTGACACCTGTTCCGCACTGTGTAAAGTTAGTTTTAATAGTAAGATTGTCGCTCTTTTTCATAAACCTTATAGTTTTTTTATTATAAAAAAATCCCCCTTTTTATTTAGTCAGTTATTTATTTAATTTACAACACCCGACAAGACGTACTGCACATTAATAGTTCACTTTATAAAAATCGTTAGCTGGAAACAATAATGAAAAACTGCGATTCTAGTGTCCACCACTACTAGGTGAGTGGCGCTCGAGATTCGGCTGTTTTTCCAAAGACGTTACTTGTACAGTAAGTAGCAGCAGACATAAACCGATATAATCTATTTTCATATCTGAACTTAGTACAGATTTTATTTTAATATTTTAATGTGCGAAGTAGTTGACTGAAAAAAAAAAAAAAGTTAAAAACAAAACATTAGATGATGGCGCGCACCTAATCTCCCTCAGGCATGTATGTAATTCCAGATTGCTGATTTGATCGCGCTTTTTCTCGCCGTTCCTTCCCTTGAGCATTTGGAGGAAGTCTGAATATTTGTACGTCGCATGAGTAGGTTATTATTCTGCCCTGTGGTTCAGAGAGATGGAGTGAATGAGTTAGTGTCTCCGTGTGTGAGCTCAGTGATATTTGTGTAAACGCACACGTCTGTTACACCTGAAGAATTTTCCACAGTATGCCAGATTTAGGCCAGTGAAAGTTGCACTGTGAATAATCCTCAGCCTGCTGTTTCTAGTTGATAAATCATCTATGCTTTTTTAAATTACCAGTAAGAAACCTAGATTATTTGCTTAAAATGAGCCCCAAAATATTATGGAAACCAAAGCCACTATTTAGGATTTTCCTTTTATGTCCAAGTCCATTTATTTCTGCTAGTGTCCTTAAGCTCTCAACATTGTTCCATATTGTTGTATTTGGGACAGCAGACAGACTTTTGTTTTGAGAGCGTAGTGATTCTAGGTGGGGAATATTTATTTAACATGGATGTTCCTTCAACCTCATTTCAAAGGCAGCACTCTCAAAGAACAGTCTGTCTCGCTTCTGTTAACCAAAACACCATCGACCAAATGCAGTGCTGAGGACTGAATGGAGCCACTGTGTGTAAGGGAAATGCCCGGAATATTCGTGTATATATTCGTAGCACGTGAGAAAAGACTGTCTTCATGGGTGTGTCCATCATTCCTGACAATTTCGTGAAATGAAAGCAAGCATGTCATTGTGTGTTATTTTCATTCCTAACTTGAAGTAAATTTGGAATACGAAGGCCAAAGTTTAATGAGATCACGTATTAGATTTGTTGAATATGCGATTTATGGATGGAAACGGCACAAAAGGTCACTATTACTATTGTGAATGCTTGGTAGGCCTATTAAACTTGTTTGTATTGTTTGTACATGAATGATACCTCAACTCAAATGAATATTTGTGGCAAGCTGTGCTATTAGTTTTCTAGGCCATCAGACTTAGTGCACAATTATTTATTCTTCACACATTTCTGACAAACAAAACTAACTCCAGTCATCCAACAGCAGGGTTTTCAGCTGTAGGAACCTTTCCACACTTTGACCACAACAGGGCCTCCAGAAGCCTCACACTTCCACAAATGGCTCTTTTGACAACAATACAGTTCCTTTGGTTGAAGAAGCACAGCTTTGTGGTATGTTTCAGAGAGATAGGTAGTCATCATGTCTTCAAGGTTCAGTCCGCCACAATCTTTTTTGGAAATAGATGTTTTTTTGGCTCATAGAAGGTCATAGAAAGTTGGCGTAACGATTTGAGCCATTAATACCTTACATAGATCACTGGATCTCCTTTCGAAGCATGTTTCTTTGAATTATGCCGATGTTCTGACATACAATGAAAATGACTTTACTGAAATTGTTTCAGCAGGTTTTATACCTCACAAAAGTTCTGTATTTCAAGGTTAGTTTAAAATCATTTGATTTTGGAATGCAGACGACTCACCACAAGAGGGCCCAACACATGCTCAAGCTTTTTAACTCAGTAGCACCACATCTAAAAGATTCTCTGAGCACATAATAAGCACCCTCATCCTTTAGTCTGGCTTAGTACATTTTTTGTACATGTCTCATGATTGTAGCTCTGGATATATGGTGGCATCTTTATAGTTTGAAGTTGATGAAAGTGTTTTCACACTTCTGTGCTTAAGATAATATAAAGGTGATCAAACTAATTGTCAATAACCAAATAAGAAATTATGATTCAAAATGTTTGCAAAACATTGCTAACCATATTGTCTTAGTTTGAGTAATTCTTAGGATATTTCCGGTAAAGTATATTAATTTTTGTCTGGGTAATATATGCTTTGGTTTACAGTGAAAGGTGTGTACAGTAGCTGTGGGAAGTCTGTATAAACGCTCAATCTTTTTTAGTTTACATGATGTTTAATATAGTGGCCATGTGGTCAGTTTACCCATCCTGGCAGTGCCAAGCAGAGGCACTCTGTGCACCCACACTGACTCATACTGAACCACACAGACCCAGACTTATAATGTATAATCAATTTATGGCCTTTGTTTAAGGCAGTTTATATTTCTAATACAGTTTTTAGCCGACTTCCAAGGGGCCCTCCATCTCTAGGGCATGAGAATAACATTTATCAATCGAAATAGCAAAGAATCTTTTGAAAATATGGCTACATGTATTTTTTTTAAGTTGAATTGAATTGCTTTCTGCAATACAAGTTGAATAGACATGCACAAATGAACTGGCCTATTGCTTGCTTGTTCTCTAATCGTTCTTAAAAATCTCATATGGTTTATTTAATAAAAGCACTAAATTATCAGTAAAAAAAACACCCTTATTTCAGTTCCTGGAAAGAAATGCATCAGTAGTCAGGCTAATGCACTTGTGCCAGGCTTTTTTTAACCTTTCATCAAGATCAACCACACTAACACACTTGGCAATCTGTGAACATTAAATGCTCGTTTGATATATATGTCGCTGTAACCCCATATTATGCCAGGAGTTGGTATGATGGCATAGCTGTCTGTGTATTATAAATAAATCATAAATATAGAGAGCCATGATTTAAATTATAACCTCCAGACAGGCCGGTACATGCACGCCTAACTATTGCGGTTGGCGGGAAGAGAGAACGAGACAGGAGAGACAGATCCCGACGGTGTGATGGATTTATCTTCATGTCTTTTGCATCTTTTTGAAGATGAATCTGTTTGCGGTTTGTTGTCACAGTTGTTTGATACATTCAGAAGTGTCTCCTGCTTCAACATTTCAGAAATGTTGAACCTTTTCTCCAACTTCATTCTACACCTCTTTCTCTGCTGCTTCAAATTGTCCATCACACTCAAAACAAGGGCATCTTTGTGAGACAGTAAAGGTGAGAGTTGAAAGGTCAAGGTGTCAGGTGGTATGGCTTGCTGGTATTTAGCACAGTTATTTGAAGCTCACAAGAAGGACAGCCAGAAGACAGTAGAGGGTCAAAAAAGAGAAGATGGAGGATCCGATTCTTGGGTCTTCTGGAATGTTCTCATCGCATGTTCATGACAGAGTTCTGATGGAAGTTTGTTTAGAAATGTTTGGGGTCACCTTGACTGGCAATGACTTACTGTTTGGAATGTTTGCACTAGGTCTTGTTCATTGAAAGCCATTGTCTGCTCGTGTGTTTGCAGTGTGTGTGAGCATACACTGGTTGTTTGTGTGAACACTTTGTGAGAGCATCTAGTGACTCTTGGTTTCAAACATTCAAGGACATGTTTACAATGTAAAACATACTTCTGGCCCAGCTCTTTGGTGTGTGTTTGCAATAAATACATGGCTTAGTAGTAGTAATAAACCAATTAAGGTTGATTAATCAGCTGATATTTGGCTGTTTTGAGATGATTTGGCCGCTCATTCCACATAGTGTCAGTTCAAAAAATCAATGACAGCTTTAGAGATAGAGAGTGTAGCAATAGAGAGTGCACATGTTATGTTTTCTGTTTTTCTTTTTATTAACTTTGAGGAAAGTGTGTGTGAGATAAATACTCATTCTGTTAAATTTAACATACACTTTTAAAAATAATGGTTCTTTATTGGCATCATTGGTTCCATGAAGAACCTTTAACTTCTATGGAACCTTTCCATTCCACAACAGTTTCTTTATAGTTGAAAAATGTTCAAAAAATGGTTCTTTATTGGCATCAATTGTTCCTATAAAGAACCTTTAACTTCTATGGAACCCTTCCATAGAACAAAAGTTTCTTTATAGTTGAAAAATGTTCACAAAATGATTCCTTTTAGAACGGTTCACTGAAAAGTTCTTTGGGGATCCAAAAATGGTTCTTCTAGACATTGCTTTGAAAAAACCCTTATTTTTAAGAATGTAATATATCATTTTTAATATATTTTTTATCAATGTATAATCAAATGATTATTTTGGACCTAATTCAATGATACATAACATTTTTATTCTCTTTTATGTCTTATTTTATTTATGCTTGACCTTATTCCTAATCTTGCTCTGTTTGGGAAATGCTTTTTGGGCTTCTCCCTCCTTATTTCATCCGATTTAGCCAAGAAGGCCCAGTGGACATATAGGTTTAGCTCTCAAACAGTGGCATACATTGTGTATGTTGTCTTTTCTGGAAACCGATACAGTGACCAGAGACTTTCTCGTTCTTGTTCATCTCTTTCTCCCAGCATTTGAATAGGTTGACCTTTTGAGAATCAAGGAAGCATTGCATTTTAGGTAGAAGTCCCATTTTAGGGTATCCCTGCACTCTTGAACCTCTTTCATGCTGTTTCCACAGTATTGTATTGAATAACGTAACACTACTTTTCTCTAGTCTATTCCCTCTTATGAGCATCTGTCTTTGTATGGCTAACTGTATACTCACATTCTAATTAGTTTACATAAGTAGAATTTCTTATTTTCAGTCTGTAATATGAATATGCTAGTTGCTAAATACAAAATGACTTAACTACACATTGTGGTAACTACACAAACCATATTTTGGTCAGTGTGGTTATAGAGACCAAAAACACTGGCAGAGCCTCAGAGGAAAGTACCAGCACTAAAATGGAAAGGAAATAAAGGATTTGTCAAGAGCTTGAAAGAGTGTATGGAGATAGAGCCAAACATGTTTAACCTCAAATACGTATTGCAAATACATTAAGCCTTGTTAGAGAGTTTAACATAGTTTTAGACAGTTAATAATGTAGTACACATTGTGGGTTGAGCAGATGGCATCAGGATTCAGATGATCCCATAAAAAGCAACAGAGCTGCCAAGAGCAATAGGAAGATGGAAACAGACATAAAATTTTAAAACCTGTCTGTGTGGGGCCTTTTGAAGGATTCAACATCTGTTTTGAACGCCACTTTCCAAATACGTTAAATGGGCAATATTTTGAGCCGTGTAAAATGGTGTTTGCAGAAATAAGTGCATTTTTTAACTTTTCTAAAAATAAGGTAGTATTATTTTGCAAAGCTCAGACTAAAAGAATGTATGCTTTTGGTATTTTCTTTGAATCTAGAAGTCTAAAAAACGAAACTCTTTCACTCCTGCAGATCCAGTAGATGTTTTGCGGGTGCTGCAGTTGCCTTCCCTCCCTGAAGGTGTGCAGAAGGTTCCGGGTTTCTGTACCTCCCGCCGGGCCGGCACTCCTGATCATGCCTACCGCATCAATAAGAAAGCTCAGATCTCTGCCCCCACCAAACAACTATTCTCAGGTACGTTCCTTTAATATCTGATAGATTTAATAACATTTAATCATGTAAACCAAACCAGAAGACATGGGTTCATAGACACACAGTTGTCTATACAATATTGCAGTGATATATGTGTGAAAGTGGTATTTCAGTATTCAGTGTCTGGAATATGAAGGAAATCAAAAAAGACAAGGCTATGATTTGAGGCTTGGCAAGTTAGGAGAGTGATGAGACTGCATACTTTTTTCAACGTTCGTATATATAATTAGGAATTTTACATTTTGATTAATTGGAAAGAATATTACATTTATGTATTATATATTATGTGGGATTCATTTTTTTATCAGCTGGGTATTTGGGTTGTAATTCATTATTTTTTACTATTTTGTGACAGATTTATTCCCAGACTGGTTTCAAGAGTTTTTATTTGGATGTTGTTTTGTTATGCTTAGAAAGATTATTGGGTCTGGGTGAAAATCATTTGGGTCGCTAACATGCAATTACTCCTCTAAAACAGGATGAGAGCTTTTCAGTAGCTAATGAGATGGTTGCAAAGTTAACACAAAATCTGAATGGTAGTGTCAATGAAATGAGTACAATTTTTGCAAGTTGAGTCTTGAATCATAGGTTTCCCTCAGACTGCAAATGTGTCTGTGCTTGAAATAAGCGGCTTTATTGTCTCAAATCTTCGTGTTCCTTTCCTGTAGGACGTTTCCCGGAGAACTTCTCCATTATGACTCTGGTAAAGGCCAAGGCTGGTCTTCAGGCCTTCCTGCTGTCCATCTACAACGAGCAGGGTGTACAGCAGCTCGGTCTGGAGTTGGGGCGCTCACCCATCTTCCTGTATGAGGACCAGAATCGCAAACCCGCCCCAGAGGACTACCCACTGTTCAAAGGGGTCAACCTGGCTGACGGCAAGTCAGTAACCAACCCCTGCTGAGCCCCTTCAGCCCATCTGTGTCTATAACTGTTTCAGAGATGTTATAGTTATTTGTGTTGCTGTTAGATTTCAAGCAGTGTGATGTGTAAATTGTTGGTTGATTAGTAAATATCACTTTTTAGACTAATAATTTTTGTATCCAGGCACAAAGGTTTCTTACATTTTTGCCCTTGGCAAACTCACAAACTATATACAGGAACTGCTTTGTGACTGTCTGCCCAGTTCATGCTCATTAAAACCTTCAATATCTCATCTCATCCCATAGGTGGCACCGCATAGCCATTTCTGTGCAGAAGAAGAACATCACTCTGATCCTTGACTGCAAGAATCGCATAACCAAAACTCTGCCACGTAGCAACAACCCAGTCTTGGACACCAAGGGCATCACAGTCTTTGGCGCCCGTCTCCTGGATGAGGAGGTCTTCCAGGTCTGGTACATCTTGTGCAATGAGTTTTCAAGGAATTCTGTGATACACACTTTGTGATTGATAGATGACAATTAAGACACATTTTTGGAGGTTTTTTTTAATGCACAGAAAAGGGTTAGTTCACCCAAAAATGAAAGTTCTGTCATTAATTACTCACCCTCATGTAGTTGCTACACCTGTAAGACCTTCGTTCATCTTCGGAACACAAATTAAGATAAGAAAAAATTTTTACGCAAAAACAAAACAAAAATAACGACTTTATTTAACATTATCTTCTCATCTGTGTCATTCTCCATACATTGTTTATGCTCAGCACTTCCAGGTTCTACGTCAGAACACTGACTCGGTATATGTTTTGCGCACAAAAAGTATTCTCGTTCACTTCATAACATTAAGGATTGAACCACTGCAGTTACGTGGACTATTTTAATGATGTATTACCTTTCTGGACCTTGAAAGTGGTGGTTAAATTGCTGTCTATGGGGATTAAAAAAACCTTTTATCAAAAATATCTTAATTTGTGTTCTGAAGATAAACGAAGGTCTTACAGGTTTAGAACGACACGAGGGTGAGTAATTAATGACAGAATTTGCATTTTTGGGTGAACTAACCCTTTAAAGCTGCTGTCCGCAATTTTTTTTTGTGTTCAAAATTTACAAAAATTATGTAATGAGAATGTACAACATGAATTCATTTTCCAAACCATGTTTTTGTCTTACCCTGAATCATTATGGTACACTTATAATAAGTGTTTATATTCGGACTATTTCAGACCGGACTGGTAGGACCTGCCGCAGAGTATCACAGTAACTGTGTGACTCACCATAGACATACACGGAGAAAAGTAGCTCCGGCTACAATGTTCTTCCGCAAGACGCGTGCAGTTCATTAGCAATTAGTTAGGGCTAATCAGTCTTACTTTTCGATTCAAATTAGACCAATCCACTTTTTGATGTAACTGCTTAAAAAAGTTATTAACTTAAAGGAAAAAAAAATCACGTACCAACTGACTAAGCAGTTCCTCTCTTTTTTCTTTAACTTAAATCTAAAAAATTAGATTTTGGACAACATGTAACACTGTACTAGTTCAAGCAGTTCCTCTCTTTTTTCTTTATTTTTATCTAAAATATGTCACATTTTGGACGTTAAATGGGTTGCAAATGTCATTTTATGTTGACTTCAATCTTATATGACATAATCAGTGACTCACATGTGAAACAGTTCTGACATTTCCAAAACACACTTGAAGTGGTCACAACATACTGGTCCAGCCAACCAATCAGAGCACATTGCGCTTTTCAGAAGGAGGGGCTTCATAGAGACCGGAACTAAACAGAGCGTTACTGACAGACTGGGAAGTGAGGTGCCTGCAAAAATGTAAAATATGTGAAAAATAATGTGTTTCTTGAACATTCAAGCATGAAAATGTGTTCCAGTAGAGCCCAAAAGACAAAATCAAGACTCCTTTCATTTCATACCTTTCATTTCACAAAAAAATGATTCTTGCACATACTAAATGCTGTATTATCTCAGTTGGCCTGATTTTGACCTCAGGTTCCAGGCCACAAACTGACATCCCTGCTTTTTCTTTTCTTCTCTCCAGGGTGAGATCCAGCAACTGCTGATCGCATCCAACCCTCAGGCTGCCTTTGACTTCTGCGAGCACTACAGCCCTGACTGTGACTCCCCTCTGCCCAAAGTCCAGTCCCAGGACCCAAACACCTACGTGAGTACCACAGCACATTTTCAAAATGGGGAAAAGCGTCCTGATGTGAGATATATAGATGGAGTTTCACTAGTAGCAAGTGTTTGATGGTGGTTAGTTTACAGTATGTTAATGCAAACTCAGTGCTTAAGTCACCAAATGTATGCTAAATGTTTTTGCTTTTTCAAAAAAGTGACCAAATATTTGCTGTAGAATCTGCCTTGATCAAGTCAATAATCATGCCGTCCAAGAGCTGTACCTGTATTTGACTTGGATTGGATTTGCACTAAATGCTTGGGTAAATATGGGCCGAAAACGATATTGTAAATGTTACTCACAAAATCTCACATCAGAATGCCAGCTTAATTATTCATGTTCTGAAAATCTAGAATGTTTATGTTTCAAAGCACATTAGTATTATATTTCACCTACAGTATTTAGCGCCCCTGATTTGAGTCAGATATCCACATCACTGCCCTACAATACATTTTCATACATCCACAGCTCTTCCACATCATCAAAGGTGCTCTACTCTAACGCAGTCTGCATCTGTTTTACAACAACCATTTCACTCTAAATGCTGAAACTGCATATAATAGCTTTATTTCTTCTTACAGTATACTGTTATGTTAGCTTTTCAGATGTTTTTTCGTTCATTGAAGTTCTCAATGTGTTTTGCAGTAATGCAGTAACATGTAAAAGTGTTACTCAAACCCATGAGTCTGATGAACAAATGATAAAACCATCATGCTTTCATCCTCATTTCTAGTTCCTACGTCTTACTTTACTTATCCATAACCTTTCTCTCCTCCATTTGTTTTCTCTGTCCAAAGTCTTCTTTTTTCACTCTTGTCATTTGCTACATTCTCTTCCTGTCACTCACATGCCCTCTCTCTCCTTCCCTGCATTCCTCTGGCTTCACTCCTCCTCTCTCTCCCCCCATGTCTCTCAGTACTTTGATGAAGAGCGGGATGATTATGAATACCCCTATTATTATGAAGGAACTACGAGTGTCCCTCCCTCCCAATCCGTCCCTCCCTCCGTCCCAGCCGGGACCCTCACCGAACAGGTAAAGAGGGAGCGTGAAAATGGAGTGAATCAGAAAAGAGAGGAGGAGAAAGAAATGACATAAGTTATTGAGAAATACTAGATTTGCATTTGTCTTAAAGATTCAGGTACACTGGAAAAAATAATATTTTTGTCTTGTTTTACATTTAAAAAAATATCTAAACATCCCTGTAACAAAATAAGTCTATTTGATAAGGTTTATACTTAAAACAAGACAGAGGAGTTAGAAAAATATACTTAAAATTGTTTAGATGTGCATGATGATTAAGAAAACTGATTAGTAACTTAACAAAAAAGAAAAGATGAATCAGAATTTAAAGGTGCCCTAGAATCAGAATTTGAATTTACCTCGGCATAGTTAAATAACAAGAGTTCAGTACATGGAAAAGACATACATTGAGTTTCAAACCCCATTGTTTCCTCCTTCTTATGTAAATCTCATTTGTTTAAAAGACTTCCGGAAAACACTCGGATCTCAACATAACACCGACTGTTACGTAACAGTCGGATCATTAATATGTATGACCCCAATATTTGCATAATGCCAGCCCATTCGACGCATTAGACAAGGAAAGGCAGTATTAACGGCTGGATCTGTGCACAGACAAGGTAAGCAAGCAAGAACAACAGCGAAAAATGGCAGATGGAGCAATAATAACTGACATGATCCATGATATTCATGATATTTTTAGTGATATTTGTAAATTGTCTTTCTAAATGTTTCGTTAGCATGTTGCTAATGTACTGTTAAATGTGGTTAAAGTTTCCATCGTTTCTTACTGTATTCACGGAGACGAGAGAGCCGTCGCTATTTTCATTTTTAAACACGTGCAGTCTGTATAATGCATAAACACAACTTCATTCTTTATAAATCTCTCCAACAGTGTAGCATTAGCCGTTAGTCACAGAGCATAGCCTCAAACTCACACAGAATCAAACGTAACCATCTAAATAAATACTTTACTCACATAATTCGAAGCATGCATACAGCATGCATGACGAACATCTTGTAAAGATCCATTTGAGGGTTATATTAGCTGTGTGAACTTTGATTATGCGATGTATATATAGTCGAGAGCTCGTGGGGCAGAGGGAGCGCATCTCTTAAAGGGGCGGCGCGCTGAAAGAATCAGTGCATAGTTAATGATGCCCCAAAATAGGCAGTTAAAAAATTAATTTAAAAAAATCTATGGGGTATTTTGAGCTGAAACTTCACAGACACATTCAGGGGACACCTAGGACTTATATTACATCTTGTAAAAAATCAATCTAGGGCACCTTTAATATGCAAATACATGTAGAAAGAGCACCAATCAGAAGTCAGTATGCAAATTTTACAACATTATCAGGGTTGTTGTTTACATCAGTGTCATTCAATAGCAAATATTTGTATATTTACATCTTAAATTTCTATAAAAGTTTAAACTTTACAAAAACAAATAGATGTGATGACACAATTGAACACAGAAAGTGTAATGTTAAACGTTCCCATCGCTTTCAATTGAATAAATTCATCCTCTCCTTTCTGTTCACTCCTGTTTTTCGTCATGTGTGATGTCCCACCTCTTTCCGTACGCCACCTCGTTTCACTTCACCCATTACCTGTAAAACTATATTGATGTTGCCTGTGTCATCTACATGTTGTCCTTTGTCATATATTTGTACCTGTATAGTGTCAAAATATTTGTGTTGGTCAGTACATGATTGTGTGTATGTGGATTTTAAAGGGGCACTGGAGGCACACACACACACACACACACACACACACACACACACACACACACACACACACACACACACACACTCACACACGCACACACACACACTATATCACACACAGGTCATGGCCCCACTGTGTTAAACCAACAGCTGTATAGAAAGTAGAAACACTGATTTACTTCACAGAGAGGGAAGTGTTCATACATCCAAGTATATAATATCTAGAATAAATTTTATATTTAGGAAATCTAGTGATTTTATAATTTACATTATTAAATTATATTTAAATGTATATTTTCTTTTTATATTTACATTAGCTAGTTTAATTCTGTTTTACCTTACTTTTTTCAGTGATATTTTTTTCATGTTAATCATAGCTCAGGTACACAGAGGTACCTTTTTATTCTTCACAGTTGCATGGCATTACTCTTCCTAAAATCTTGTTATATTCTTACATGTATTTGCATGTTTTCACATTTCACCTGTTGTGTGAGTAACAAAACTTGTGAGTTCTCTTGTGTCTTGTGTCACGCTGATTTGTTATTATGTACAACGAACGTCTGTGTCTATGTGTTTATTCATATCCATCTCTTCACTTCTTAGGTTTACTTTCACTTTGGCCAACATTGTACTCTCACTTATTTGTAGTGCTGTTTTTCTTGCCCTGTGGACAGTCAAATCTGTATCTAGCATTTAAATATCTTGAAGTCTGTATTTCACTGTGAGTAAAGATAACTTCTACTAGCTCAGTATGTGTAGATAAGTCTTCAATTAATATGCCTGTTTTATTCTCTGCAGTTTGTGCTTCTGCTTGTCATCTGATTCTGAGTACTTTACACCATTCAGTCCTTTCACATTGATTAAAGTAACTAATAATATTTGAATTAGTATTATTTATGTTATTTGTCTAAAACAGTTTTCTTTAATGATTCCAATACATGCTGGCAATGGGATTATGAATGGTGTAATATGACTATCTCACTTCCTGTCCTTTAATTTTTCTCTTTCTGTGCAGTTGAGCAGCACAGTGTACCAGCCATGCATCAGTTTTATCAACAGATGCTATTTGAGCATACTTTCCCCCAGTGCCTCACAGCGTTACATCCCCATGCGCACAACATGCTGCTTTTTTAATGTGGAGATTGGCATTATTGGAGAAAACAGTATCACATTATTTATCTTTCTTTAGGTACAATTGAAGTTCACTAAATCTAAACAGATTATATAGCTATGAAGAATTAAATCTGACTAAACATTATACTGTATCCAGTAATGCCATTGAAATCTCTGTCAGTCATTCAAGCGCCAGCGATCTTAAATTCATTGTGTTGTCTCTCTCTTTTTCTGTCCATCCCCACTACTTTCAATCCCACCCATCCCTGTTGTCTTCCACTCTCTATCTCTTTCTCATTCACTCCCTTTTCATGAACGCTTACACTTTTTAATACAATAAATAAAAACGATATTTATCAAAAAGGAGGGCAAGGTGAACAACGGCAAAGCCGATAAGCAAAAAAATGCCCCAGCCAAAGCCGTTGCTGGTGGAAAATCAGATAAACCTGCTCCAGCTAAACCAGCTAAAGCCAAGCCAACTCCATCAGTCAAAACTGCAAAGACCAAACCTACTGCAGCGCAATTATTGATTTCAAAGATAAAACCTACTCTGGCTTCTAAACTAGCACCCAAACCAAAAGTAACGCCGGCCCCAAAGAATGACAACAAAAAGAAGGCTAATGACAATGGAAAGGCTGTTGAGGAGAAAAAAAATAATGGTCAGGCTAAAGTAAATGGTAATGGCAATGGCAATGGCAAAAGCAACGGCAATGGGAAAGACGCTAATGGTAACGCTAAGGCTGGCAGCAATGGAAAAGTCAATAACAACGGCAATGGGAAGGCAACTGTGGAGAAAAAAGCAAACGGAGAAGCTAAAACTAATGGTGCAAAAACAGTGAAGACTGAAAAGGCAGCAGTGAGCAAAGTAACGAAAACTGAGACGGGAAAAGCTAAACCAATAGCCAAACCACAACCAACCAAAGACAAAACGAAAGCCAACGGAGCACCCGCAAAGTCTAAAGCGACCAAAACTGTGGTAGAGAAGGTTCAGACCAAAGTTGCTAAAACTGATAAAGTAGCAGCCGTCACTCAAAAAACTGTTGTTTTCAAACCTACCCCTGCGCCTTTGCCTCTCCCTTCAAAACCTAAGGTCTTGGATGTCAATAACGTCAAATCAAAGACCAAAAGTTTCCCACCCTTCGACAAGGCTGCTGTGAGTGGCATGATCGTCTCTTCTCCAGAAATACCCAAGAAGAAACCCACCAATGGTTATCAACAGGTACAAAATCAAGAGCCCGTGTTGGCCATCAAGAGCTGTATTTCCAACCTCATCATCTTGGTTCAGGACTGTATTCAAATCTCAAAGTAAAGGTTGATCTGGGATTTGTCTTATAACAGATGCAACACATACTCTGAGGTGCTTTTTGAATAAGATCCTACATCGTACCTTTCAGGTTTTGCATACATTTTCTTTACATCTCAGGATTGATGTTAAAACAGAATCAAGGAGGCGCAAAAGACAAGATTTGTAAAGGCCACTTTGATCTTCAATTCGATTTCCATCAGGTTTGGCATAAAAATTCAGTGTGTAAAACCTTAAAGGTATCATGACATTGACCAGCTGTGAGGTTGGAGACATACAGACTCTCCTCCACCCTTTCATATATCAAATGATCTGAGCGATCATTAGAAGGATATGATAAGCGGTATAGACTGTGTCATCACCGCATGGCTATTTGTACAGTCTTTTGTTTCTCTTCCATTTTATTTCCTGTCACTCCAAATCTACACTCTCTAACTGGTTAGTTTGTAGAAAGTAGTTTACCAGGTAATGTCGATTAAAGCATGTGATCAGTTGAGAAACGTAGTCCTAAGATCCCACAGTTTAATGAGTCATTGGTAGAGCTCAATGTTACACATGACACAACGAGTCTCTTTCTCCATCTCACTTTCTGATTTCAGCCTGTTTCTCTTTTACGTGTTGTTTATTAAATGCTGTCCTGTCAGTAATATGTGAATGAAACATGAGCGAAGCAGTTTCACAGAAATATATATTCTACTTTAAATATTGACTCTGTGATGCTGCACTTTCTGTCCGATGGATTGTGGACAAATGTCCAAAAGTTGTTTATTAATTGTGTCTGTTGTGTTTCAATGGTCCAATGACCATTGGCACCAACGTCAACATCTATAAAGTCAAGTTTTGACCCAACTTGACAATATTTGTTCCTTGACATGGCAATGTGGCTTATTAAATCAAATCAGGTTAAAGGGAAAATCTGTCTGGGACAGCAAATCTTGGTGATTAAAATAAGTCTTTCACTATGTAAAGGTTTATTCCAAGATTTTTGATTCCAGCTGCAAAAGTTTCCTGTTCTGATTTTACTATGACGCGAGAACAATGGCTTTTTGCCAGAAGATATCGGCAAAAGCACATTGATCTCTTCTTTCTGCATGTAACAAGTTCACCAGATCTGAGCTTGTTATTACACTAATCAATCTCTCCCCTTCAAATCTGCTTGCCTCCACCCCCAACCCCACCCACCTCTTGGCCTCCTCCAATCAGGACGTAGATCCTGCTTACTCAGAGGCTGACCACACCCCCACAGAGACCGATTATTATTACACAGTAGAAGAAGAGGCGTCTCCACAGCCAGAGAGTGATCTGACTGGATATGAAGAAACCATTAACCAGGTAACCCACACCCATAGATAGCTGAGAGACATGGAGCAGTCAACAGTCTCTGTAAGAGTCTCTCAGTTACTTTAAATCATTACACTGGAGGTGAGACCAGCCTGTGTTGATTTTACATTAACAATTAACCATTCTGCAGCCACGTGTGCCATGATAAGTGCTGTACTTAACAGCAAAATGAATGCATAGCATCCATTTTATCAGATATTCTTTTGTGATTCTTATTTCACTTTCCTTAAGATTTTATCCTTGCTCTTATATCAAAACCGAATGTGTCTTGACATAAGAATGAAAATCTTGAGAGATCACAAAAGAAATGGTGCAAATATGGAATGAATACCATGCATTCATTGCTGGACAGCTCCTTTTAAGAGTGAGATATTTTTGGAAGTCAGACACTGCCAATCTGTAAGGTCAGAGAAACTGATAAACTTCATAAATACAATGAGAACAATGAGTTAAGTGGGTTAGTTATGGGTAGACCTAAATCATTTTTCATCTAGAGTGGGACTTTTTGGTCAGGTTTGTATTTAAGATTAAACAATATGTTTAGTAATAGTTTGGAAATGGACAATCTACATGTTAAACGAAATAGTCAACAATATAATGGTAAGAAACTTGTAGGAAGTAGTGCTTTAGTTTTTGCTTCAAAGTAAGTGTGTTGCCATAGACTTGAGTGATCCTGTGATCTCGTAAATCAACAATATTGGACAATACACCACAAAAAAGACTTTAATTTCATCTTGAGGCACAACGGTCATATTTATGGTCACACATTTTGCTTAGTCAATGTCATGATGACGGAGAAGAAATGGACAAGTGCTTTCATGAGGCCCATTTACATCAAGAACGATAACTAACAAAGTTTTAATAATCGGTCATATTCTGTAAGAATAGGGAAGTCCACACCACAGCTATAAGTATAACGAGACAGAGAAATTATATAATTGAAATCATTTTTAGAATGATTCTTTTTCCAGTTGATGAATGATAAAAACATTGTCAGTCAACAACATAGCCAATTAAAATCCATCCGGTTTGAGCTTTTTGATTTTAACAAAAGGAATATTTTCTTCAGCTGGTGTGGATGCTAATATAGTTATTACTATGGTTATCTTTATGTTATTGTTCTTGGTGTGAACAGGTGTTTGGACTGAACAACAAAGCGGTAAAAAAGACTAATTCTTTGTAAAATTACACATGAAGAAGACAGTTTTGGTGAGATCAGTCTGTGTGCTATGTGTGTGTGTGTAAACCTGTGCCCATATCTGTGTGTTCCTCTTGATTTTTACAACAGGTAAGATCTATTTTTCTGATTATTCTGTCTCTTTGCTCTCTCATTTCCATTTTTCTCTCTATATCTTCTACCATTTCTGCCCCATCACACCATATAATCTTCCATCCTCCAAACCATCCACTCCACCCCTACCTCTGCTCCCAATGGTACGGCCCAGGTCGACGAGACTGTCGGTGTCGAGGAATTAGATACGACCAAGACAGGTGGTGAAGGGTGTCTCAAACGCCAGACGAGCCCTTCACTGAGGAGTATATAACAAGCGACTTTGGAATGAAGGAGTATGACTATTCCTACAAGGACTACAATGAGCCCATCTCCGAAAGCAAGACGGAAGATACCCTAGGCCCTGCCCTGTCCGCTGTGACAGATGAGGGAGGTGTAAGTTACCTTGTGCTTTCCAGCAAATTCCCTTTAAAGCTTTGATAAAAGCTTAAATTGAATTTGCTATGGCTTTAAGTCTTGCAGAGGCATCAAGCAGACAGTTGTTAAGACCAGCTAAGCTCTGGTGCTAGTCGAAGTTCTGTGGCCAGTTGCATGAACTATATTAAGACGGTGTCTTAAGAACTAGTTTGACCAACTAATCTTTTTTAATTTCATTGTACATGGTATAATGACAATAAAGGGTTTCTATTCTAGCAGTTAGACAAGAGGTAATCAGTCTTACTTTTCTGATTCAGATTAGACTGATCTACTTTTATGTAACTGACTTTAAAAAGAAGAAGAAAAAAATTAGATGGCTAACTTTTAGTTAGTCAAGCAATTTATGCAACCAGCCCCAGGTCTAAGACTTAAACTCTGTTCCAAAACCCATACTTAGGCAGAAATATTTTTTTTGTTGAGAATCTTTTCTTTTGACATCTAAGCTGGCAAATGTGTTGAGATAATAAGAAATATGGATTTTAAATATATTTGCATTTTATTAAATACTGGTTATGGTAAAATTTGTTTGTAATAATCTAATTAAATATCTTAATAATATAAGTAATATTGACAATATTTGTATGAGTTATGTATTATAATTATTATTTTATCAGGTATTTAGCAAAATGTTGGAATCAATTGCGAGTCAAATATTAACATGACGAGCCTATATCAGTTTATTATGTTAAGATTTTAAGTTATTTTAGTATTGTTTATATACTATTATAGTATTTATTAACATTTTGAATTAGCATTTATTTTCATATTTCATTTTTAGATTAGGTTTTAGTATTTTGTTATGTGCTTTTGTAATTTTTTTTTTTTTTTATATTTCTATTATTTCAGTTCTCTGCAAAGGCAAGATTTCTAGTTTTCGTTTTTTGAGTTTAAGTTTTTAATCTAATATTTTTTTTTATTTAAATTAACCTGTATTTCAATTAACTGAAATTATTTTTATTTTAGTTTACAATAACAATATTGGTAGGCAGTAGATAGAAAGGCAGCGCACTAGGTTTTGGAAGAGAACTTCAATTTCAAAAAGAGTTGATGTATTTGCAGTCAATGTTTACTTGAGACTAAATCAAATTTGCTTAGAGTAATGGGTTACCAAGTTATGTCATCAACAGGAAATGGTTCCCCTGTCAGCAAACCTTGTTTATCACAAGATTTGAACATTGCTCCTTTGCACAAGATTCCTCTGCAAGTCTGCATAGAGTGCTTAGTTCAGTATAGCCCATTAATATTGGTTGACTCAGCTGCTCTCATGCTGATCTGAGACCTGCCTTAATCTCGATCAGCATAGAACAGCAGTATCTTCTTGGAAAGGCACCACGACTGTTTGAGCTTGACTTCAGCGCCAGAATTCTTCAGTATGTATTAATGTGCTGTAGACTTGTAGATCATTATCTGCATATATAAAAATAAAGTGGTTACTTCAGTCTCTAATGCCACATTTAAATGGATGACCTCACAACAGCAGATAAGCGGCATTTTAAGACTGTTTGGTCAGTATTTACTTGACTTCCTTATAACATAAATTGTCAGTCAAGGCCTATCATGAGTTTCATGGGAAGTTTGAGCCACATTCATAACCACTCAAAGGTTATAATGTTGGCGGGTGTACAGTTCTCAGCTACTATCTGCACATCTTGGACTGTTGGTTTCTTCTTTTTGTATATTGACTGGGCTCTGTTTTGGGTTACATATCTGTTTTCCTCAGACCTCCGTGCATGGCCTGAAGGGAGAGAAGGGAGAGCCTGCTGTCCTTGAACCTGTAAGCATTATAATTTCAAAATCAAAACATTAGCCAAAACCATTATGATAAAGGTTAACATTTGGAAAGTGTAAAAACAACTTCGAAACCTGTTTAGACATGTACTTCACCCAGGCCACCAGAGGGTGCTACAGAATACCATTTTGATATAGCCCTATTGCATAATTACGTCTTTTCTAGATGTTTAATTTCTTAATTTTTTTCACTCTCACCCTCACAGGGAATGCTGATTGAAGGACCACCTGGACCAGAAGGACCAGCAGTATGTTAACTTTTATTCTTTTAAATGAATTAATGGTTAATTAGCATTCCCATTCCTTTTTAACCGAATTGCAGAACATCCTTTCCTACAGCCTCCATATCGTGCATTGCAGTTTATTTTTTCTCATATACGGTGAATTCAGGAACATTTTCCCAGTCATTTCAATGGCAAAAATGTGTCCCAATCAACCTGAATTCACCCTAGTATATGATATTTACTACACAGGGCCATCCCAAGGTTGGGGCGGGGCCCAGTGTTAGTTAGCAGAAGTAGCTTGTTACTGCATGCTTATAAAAAATTATGTTAAAAATTAAGTTTCACAATTGTGGTTTGTTTAGATTATAAACTCTTATTTATGTAATTTTCTCTCTGCATTAGGGTCTCCCTGGCCCCGCTGGCCCTCAAGGACCCCCTGGTTCTGTTGGTGATCCTGGTGAGAGGGTGAGTAGACATTTTTTGTGTGTGTGTGTTTACATTTTAGTTTTTTGTATATGCTAATTTGAAACTTTATATACATACATTGTAGTGCTCATTGTTTCACTAGGTTTTTCCAAGTTCATGTTAACTCTCCTTGTGAATAAATATATTTAGTGTGTTAGGTGTAGAGAGTATGTAGTTATAATTGAAAGTATTTAATAAATCAAATTGGTTGTTTCTGTAGGGTGTTACTGGTAAGGCTGGTCTACCTGGAGCGGACGGTGTCCCAGGACCTCCTGGAACTTCTGTCATGCTTCCTGTAAGTCTTCTCTCCACTTTCTTTCTCGATGCTCAGTGTTCATAAAGTCATCTCACCACTAGATGTCACCATTTTACCATTACAGTAAAGGATGTCAGATAACTTTATTCCTAACCAGCTTCCCCCTCAGCTCCCACATATAAGTTAGTCCAAACTGGGCCTTGATTTGCAAACCTCTTTTCTGTTCTTGCAGTTCCGTTTTGGACAGAGTGGTGGCGAAAAAGGGCCCGTTGCCTCAGCACAGGAGGCCCAAGCTCAAGCCATTCTGTCTCAGGCTCGGGTTAGTTGCAACTGTCATATAACAATCATTTAACATTTATTTATTGCTTTTTCACATTGAGGTCTAACTTTATGCGACTTAATTTAGAATTAATGGCGTTTTCTTCTGTCTAGATGGCTCTGAAAGGTCCACCAGGGCCAATGGGTTTCACTGGCCGTCCTGGACCTTTGGTAAAAGAAACTTAATGCAAATAAATAATATATATATTACACTTTTATATGTTTTTTGTCAAGTGCTTACATTTTGATGTTGTGATCAGTGTGTTTTTTGTGGTGTTTGTTATCTGGTTCTTAAATAGGGAACACCTGGAAGTCCTGGCTTAAAGGGAGAAGGTGGGGACCCTGGTCCTCAGGTAAGACCCTCCATTTGTGCTTCTCTGTTATTATAATTGTTAGTCTTTCCTTCAAGAACGTTTGCCAGACATTGAGCCATCCTGAAATGCTCTGACAGTCAGAATGTACATATATATCTTGCATAGAACTGCATTTATCATGCATCCCTATTGTGTTTTTGCAGGGCCCCAGAGGTCCTCAAGGATTGTCTGGTCCTCCTGGTAAAGCTGGTCGGAGGGTGAGTCCCCTACAGTGTTCCTGACTTATAGAAAACCAAACCTATAGATTTACATTAACACAAGCCATATCTAGAGATCAGAACATCAAAATAACTTAACAGTGTTTTTTTTTTTACTCAAGGCAGTATGCAACCACATAGCAACAACCCAGAACACCTTAGAAACTACATAGTAACGTCCTGGCAACTACCCAGAGCTAACACCATGATAGCACCATCTGCATTTTTCTTATGAAATATAAAAATCAATTTGTTTATATATGATGTATCCTGCAGGGTCGTGCTGGTGCTGATGGAGCCAGAGGAATGCCTGGAGAGACCGGAATTAAGGTTGGATATTTTAACCATTTTTGTTTTTGTTGTGTTCTGTGTGTGGTTTCAGCTTTATGTGTCTTCCAACTCTGAAAGGCAATCATGTTGACATTGACTGAGTCTTTTTAGACAAGCAGTTCATGCATGTGTGTGTGTTTCTATATTAGGGTGACCGTGGCTTTGATGGCCTTCCTGGTTTGCCTGGTGACAAGGGTTATCGGGTAAGGGCTGAAATTTATTAAATATTCATGAACTATATTGTTTATGTAAATCAAAAGGCCTGTTCCAAAAGGTAGTGAGGTTTTAAGGAAGCATAATTTATTGCGTTTATGACACCTTCAATTCCAAAATGGAATGCAGCTTCTCATGTGTACGCAGTAGACAGCAAGGGTTTCACTCACTGGAATTTGTATCGTAGCTATTGGTTATTTATTTAGTTATAATATTGAAATTTTTAATATTTTTTTACAGGGTCAAACTGGAGGAATGGGACCCCCAGGACCCCCCGGAGAGGACGGAGAGAGGGTACTTCTCAAGGATTTTTTTTAACATTTGTACTGTTACAGTAAATAACAATAACAATAGTAAATATTAATTATGTATGTTGTCTAACATCCTCTTGATCTTTGTTGATTTTTTCTTTGTTGATTATTTGCCTTATATCTATCATCATCTTCATAAAGCAAAAAAATGAGTTTTCATCTTGACTGTTGTCAGGGAGATGATGGAGACGTTGGACCCAGAGGTCTTCCCGGCGAACCGGTGGGTGTTTTTGTTTCTCAGACACTGTACACAGATATGACGTTATATATGATAGTATCAGCCTGTATAACTTGGATTTCCTCTCCAGTTTAAAATCCATAAGGCTGTGTGTTTTAGTTAGATTTTATTGTTCGTTCTTTGATTAACGTTTTACTCATTTTGTAGGGCCCCCGTGGTTTGCTGGGGCCTAAAGGGCCTTCTGGACTTCCTGGTCCTCCTGTGAGTATTCATTGAAAGATACGAATACTACATAGTAAAATGTTAAATCAGGTCTTTTAAGGCAATTTTATAATTGCTATGGTTGCACACAACTTCAACACACCATCATAAAATGGAAGATTTGAAAAATAAATATTTGTACATGGATATCCATATCGATCTTTCTTTCATTTCTCCATATTATCTCCTTTGCCAGGGTGTACGTGGAAATGATGGTCCACATGGTCCAAAAGGAAACTTGGTCAGTAAATCTGACTTCTCTGACATTGCTCTAGATGCACATTCTTGAACAGTTTAAAATGATGTAATATAATGTGACATATGTATGTAATAGGTTAAATAGTCATAATAACAGCAATCATAGTATGTAATAGAAACAAATTAACAGTCTAAGAAAAAAACATCAACATTAAATATTTTCGGCCTCATGCTCATTGTCCTCTTCCCACTTTTAAGGGACCCCAAGGTGAGCCTGGTCCTCCAGGACAGCAGGGGGCTCCAGGAACACAGGTGAACGATGAAGTTTATGACAAATTTATTGACAAATGTACAAAAATCAGAGTGAAGTGTATTTAATATTAATGCTTTTGTGTGCAACAGGGAATGCCAGGGCCACAGGGTCCTAATGGGCCGCCAGGAGAGAAAGTGAGTGTTTTTATGATTGCAGAACACAAAGCATTTTTAATAGTCAAAGAATGTGTTTTACAAAATGTGCCCTTGTCTGCATTTGATAAAAAAGATACAACACACTTACATGTCCAGTCTTGTGCTGAAATCATCAATAATGTTTAAAGGAATTTAATGCAATTATACTGCCATTTTGTTTGTCTTCTAACAGGGACCCACAGGAAAGCCAGGTCTACCAGGAATGCCCGGAGCTGACGGTCCTCCTGTAAGTGCTAGATAGGATTTTATTTGACCACTTTGGTGTGTTAAAGACTTTCAGTTTATGGGAATTAATAATTTTAGACCAACTGTCAGTTTGCTTAATGTGACAAAACAAAAATGATTATGTAAGACCTGTGGTAATGAATGTGCCATTCGTGTTTGTCCCACAGGGTCATCCCGGAAAGGAAGGCCCTGGTGGAACCAAAGGAAATCAGGTGAGGCCATATAATTTGTTCCACAACTATTTGTATACTTTTTGTATTTGTGCACTTTATACTGAGTGTAATCAGCAATTACATTAGCCTTCAGTACAGAGATAATATATTAAACCGTCTCACTTTATCAAATATCTAACAGAACTCTTATTCCCACAAATCCCAGTGTGTTCATATTTTGACCTTTATTTTATTTGTTTTTATATATGTTTAGGGTCCTAATGGTCCTCAGGGGTCTATTGGCTATCCTGGCCCTCGGGGAGTGAAGGTAAAATATATATCTTCTTTATTTTGTTGAATTAAGGTAGCTTTTGTTGTCTTGAGCTATTTTAAATGGACATTAAATCATTAAAGTGATACGTTTGTTATCCTGTGTCTTTGTAATCTTTATAAACAATTCTGTCATAGACATTTCTATGTATTGAAACTTTGGCAATGGCCATTAGTTGATATCCGACTGTATATTTTGTGACATTCACAGGGAGCTCAAGGTATCCGTGGACTGAAGGGCCATAAGGGAGAGAAGGTGAGTGATTTTTGTTAAAAACATTAACGTAAGTCAAATATATTGTCATTATAATAATGAAACATTTCAGTAAATTGTTACCTGTTTGTGCCAAAAGTGCAGGTTCAGTGGTCTGTGATAAATAAAATGCTCTTACTTTCAGGGAGAGGATGGATTCCCTGGGATCAAAGGAGACTTTGGTGTGAAGGGAGAGAGGGTACGTCTTACATATAAAGCATCAGTGAATAGAAACTCAAGTAGCATGTGATTTAGCACAAATGTAAAATGATGAGGTCTAGAGTTAGCATTAGTAGCACTTGACTGTATTGACCCATTTCATCTGCCCACTAAGATTTGTTGTGCACCAACAGGGAGAGGTGGGAGTGCCCGGCCCAAGAGGAGAGGACGGTCCTGAGGGGCCAAAGGGTCGTGTCGGACCCCCTGGTGAAATTGGCCCTATCGGCCTGTTGGGAGAGAAGGTTAGTTTGATTATATAAATTAAGAGGTGATTGCTGATTTTAATCCGTTATATATAATTTTCGCTATGTTTTGTATTGCCATTGGTGCTGACAGTAAGGTATAATGAATATTATAATGTTATATTGTTGGTCTAAAGATGTATTAAATCTTACTAAATTATGTCATTCCAGGGTAAACTTGGTGTGCCTGGACTTCCTGGCTATCCCGGAAGACAAGGAATTAAGGTAAACAAAAATAATATTGTTTATGATGCATCATGTGTGATGTGGATTTCATCAAATATAATGGGGTTTTTTTAAGTTAATGTAATGCTTGTATTTTTAGGGCTCCCTTGGTTTCCCAGGATTCCCTGGTGCAAATGGCGAGAAGGGCGCAAGAGTAAGATTTTTTAGACTAAATTAGACTAAAACTCCAGACAAGCAGCATTAGTCACATGGATGTCAATGCAACATCTGCATTTGAGGTCAAAGTTGAATAGTTTACAATTAATAATTGAAATAGTTCCACATAGGCTATCTTCCTTTATTTTTAAAAATAGCTGACTAAAATTCAGAATTGATTTTTTTTTCTTTCCAGGGTTTGATCGGAAAACCTGGACCAAGAGGACTAAGAGGGCCGACAGTAAGGGCCTGTTTTAATTCATCCTCTCATTGCTTATCTTATTCTTGTTCCTCTTTATTAAACACATTTTGTGCTCTAACAACTTGCTGTTGTTAGATTTGATCAAGCAGATGACTGATTTCATATCAGTTCACTTTCTAAAGCAATGCCTAAAGATTTATTTATATTTATTTAGGGTCCCAGAGGGCAGAGGGGACCCCGTGGGTCAACAGGAAAACCAGGTGCTAAGGTATGAACGCCATTTAAGTGAAATTATTCTCAAAAAAATGATTAAATCTTTTCATTGCCAACAATTGTAGATTATGTGTACATAACCAATTCATTCTGATGTTTTAGGGCGGATCAGGCAGTGATGGGCCTCCTGGACCACCTGGAGAGAGAGTATGTTTATTTAAAATTTTATTTACAGCTTAGATTTTTTAGTTCAACTTTATTTTATTTGTAATGTTTCCGCATTTTTCAGGGACTAACTGGACCTCAAGGTGCAAATGGATTCCCTGGGCCAAAGGGACCTCCTGTAAGTTACAGTTTATACGTTGGATCTGATGCTTGCAACTTAAGTTTTTGTCTATTTTTTATTGATATATCGATTGATTTTTGAAGGGACCTCCAGGGAAAGATGGACTGCCTGGACACCCTGGACAGAGAGGCGAAGTTGTACGTATCGTTTGTTTTTGTGCATTTCAACATTCACTGAGATCAAGGTGAGATTAAATGTGCAGCAACATTTATTTTTCCGTTTTCATTGCATTCATAGGGTTTCCAAGGCAAAGTTGGACCACCTGGGCCACCAGGAGTGGTTGGACCACAGGTGAGTTTTATAATTTCATTAGATGTAGAGGTTTTATGGTAGAGACTTCCATATTGCTTCTTTCGAAGGTAGAGGCAATATGGATTTCTTCTCTGACAAATTCCTCAAAGATTAATAAATCTTTAAAATCAATTGAGAAATGTATTGAACTATGCAAGCTTTACTCAAATCTAGTTCTTGTTTAGGGTCCCTCTGGTGAGACTGGTCAAATGGGTGAGCGTGGCCACCCAGGACCCCCAGGACCACCTGGTGAGCAAGGCCTTCCTGGACCCTCTGGTAAAGAGGGAACCAAAGGAGATCCCGGTCCCCCTGGCGGCCCCGGTAAAGACGGACCCCCTGGACTGAGAGGATTCCCAGGAGAAAGAGGACTCCCAGGAACTCCGGTAATAAGACCTGCTCATTCTAACCAGAGAAATTTAGATTGTAAAACTATTTTTCTCTGTGTTTGGTCACTTTAACAATGCACATAAATGTTTTATATATAATAACTGAGCTCTACCTGTGTGCTTCCATAGGGCACTGGAGGACTGAAAGGAAATGAAGGCCCTGCTGGACCACCTGGACCTGCTGTATGTTGCTCATATTAAGCATATCATCAAAATATCATGAGTAGAATATAAGACTTTCATTAAGTTCTGACTCATGAATGTCTCATATTTCAACACAATCAACTTCAATCAACTTATTTAAATCAGCATAATAGTACAAATACAAACATATGTATTATGTGTTTTCAATTGTGCTTCACAAATATTTACAATTTAAATATATTTTTTTTTATGTCACAATGAAGAACATATTATTTTACCATTTTTGAGAATTATGAAATCACATGTTGGTATTGAATTTCTATGCAGGGATCATCTGGGGAGAGAGGAGGTGCTGGCACTGCAGGTCCTGTCGGCCCACCTGGGCGACCTGGACCTCAAGGACCCCCTGGAGCTGCAGGAGAAAAAGGAGTGCCAGTAAGTGTCTGCTGTAAGTTTGCACCATATCTCTAATACAGTTTTATTTATAGGCCCGTCACACAAGATTATCCTGTTTTACAGGGAGAGAAAGGTCCAATTGGTCCAGCTGGTCGTGATGGCATCCAAGGCCCAGTTGGTCTTCCTGGTCCTGCTGGACCTCCAGGTACTGCTGGAGAGGATGGAGACAAGGTCAGTGACCTCTTCATATCTTGATCTCAAAACATCACTTTCAAATGGATTTTCTTGTCAAAATATACATTCTGCATTCTTCTTTGTATAGGGTGAGGTTGGAGAACCAGGACAAAAGGGAGCTAAAGGATCCAAAGGAGAACATGTAAGTAAATTAGCTTTCACTTAAAGCAAAAAATCCTTGTATTGGTGAACATAATATCAATCTATAATCAATTATTTGCATATTTACAGGGTCCTCCTGGTCCACCTGGGACAATGGGTCCTGTTGGACAGCCTGGTGCAGCTGTAAGTGTGAAAGGAATTTCATATTCACACATATTACATGCTTACATTGCATTTTTAAGGAAACAAATGTGATTATAATTTCATTGTACCATTCATAGGTGGTCAAAAGGTTTATATGGGCTTAATAACAAGTGCTTGTGATCAACCCCATGTCAAATCTCTTCATCTCTACTCAGGGTGCTGATGGTGAGACAGGTGCCAGAGGTCAGCAGGGACCGTTTGGCGCTAAGGGAGATGAAGGGACAAGAGGATTCCCTGGGCCTCCAGGCCCCATTGGATTGCAGGTACTCTATACAGATTGTGTTTTATTCACTTACCTATTAAATTCTATACACAGGATGCTTTAGTTATAATTTATACTTCATTGATGTTCATTAGGGTTTGCCAGGCCCATCTGGAGAAAAGGGAGAGACAGGAGATGTTGGGCCATTGGTGAGTCTTAATATTTTAATTCGAAGAGAGTTCAAAAGGTGCAGTTGTTATGTATAATGCATCATGTGATCTTCTGGTGTTTTGAGTCATTATTAGAATGAATGTATTTCCTAATCCTTTCTGGTTGTTTATTACTGTAGGGTCCTCCTGGTCCCCCAGGACCACGTGGTCCAGCTGGTCCTAATGGTGCTGATGTAAGCAACTTAATTTTGCACGATAAATAATACTAATTCATTATTATATGTTTTAAAATCACTATGCATTGACTCTCTGAAATACTTGATTCAGCTAATTTTGTATAATGGCATTATTTTGTTTCATGCATATTGTTCATTTTGCAGGGTCCTCAAGGTCCTCCAGGAGGTTTGGGTAATCCAGGTCCCATAGGAGAGAAGGCAAGTATAGGAGAATTCATCTTATTGCATGAATGACAACTATATGATTGTTCTGATTGATGACACTTGACGTCTTTTTATTTGTATTGACAGGGTGAGCCTGGTGAATCTGGACCACCTGGTGTTGGTGGAGAGCCAGGAAAAATGGTGATAATTTTAATAAAATTGAACATCCTCTGAGCCTGTTTAAAATACATAGTAGATATAATCACAGCTAACATATCATTGGTTTGCTTGTCTAATGACAGGGCCCGAGAGGAGAGCGTGGTGAGAAGGGAGAGGCTGGGCAGCCTGGCACCCCTGGTCCTGCTGGTGGAAAGGGACCTACTGGAGATGATGGACCCAAAGGAAACCCTGTACGTATTAAACATGACATAGCTTTAAAAGAAGAGATAGGTCTATCTGTGACTCTTTGGCAGCTGATATTTGTGTTTTTAAGGGTCCTGTTGGTTTCCCTGGTGATCCTGGCCCCCCTGGTGAAGTTGGACCACGAGTAAGTAAAGCTATTGTCATTTATATACTAATACATGACAATTAAAGTCAACATGAATTCATACATGTTCCTGGTCTTGTTATAGTATATGATTCATCATTGCTCAGTGGTTCCAACAACTTTCTTTCTGACTTCTCTTATAGGGACAAGATGGTGCAAAGGGTGACAGAGGAGAGGACGGAGAACAAGGAGAAGCTGTGAGTGATCATTTTCCTGTTTATGAAGGGCACATCTTCCTTATGCATTCTGGGCCTTATGAGGTGTTTATCAACATGTTATATTTACTTTAGGGTTCACCTGGACCAACTGGTGAGAACGGACCACCTGGACCTCCAGGAAAGAGAGTAAGACCACCTTGATCTTGACCTAGAAGAGAGTCATTTGTAATATTACATTTACATATTTGATATACAATAAATATTATACAGGATCCTATAAAAAGGTATTTTTCTAGACTCTAAATTGTTGTTAATGTTCATATTTAGGGTCCTCCTGGTACAAGAGGACCAGAGGGTCGTCAAGGAGAGAAAGGAAGCAAGGTAAGACTATATAATTGAGAGAGAATACAGCAGGCTTTCTGTAGTTCTTTTCCTCCTGTAATCATTCTTTTGTTTTCCTAGGGGGATCCAGGTGCCCTTGGCCCTCCAGGAAAGACTGGACCCGTGGGGGCACAGGGTCCACCAGGAAAACCAGGAACTGAAGGTCTAAGAGGGTTGCCTGGATCAGTGGTATGAGATGACAGTTATGCAATCAGAATTGTTTCTTTTCTGTAAAAGTTCTGATTATTTAACAAAATCTAATGTAGTAAAACTGATAAACGATAATTTCATTCAGGGTGAGCAAGGTGCCCCAGGTGCTGCTGGCCAGAGAGGACCCCCTGGACCGATGGTAAGACCTTCTGTATTATCAAAAATACAGTAATGGATTGAGTATTGAATATAAAAGAACTCATTAATGAAAGTGAAGTACTATTTTAATACCATGTAATATATGCATATATATTGAATACTAAAATGCTTTCCTCTCCTCTCACAGGGTCCTCCAGGTTTACTTGGTCTTCGTGGTGACCCTGGTGCTAAAGGTGAGAAGGGACATCCAGGTATGCTCGGTCTGATTGGGCCTCCAGGAGAACAAGGAGAGAAGGGAGACAGAGGCATGCCAGGACCCCAGGGATCATCAGGACCCAAGGGAGAAACGGTATGTGAAGTCTGGTCACGTCCGCACATTAAATCAGACCACAGGAGAATATACATGACTGTTTAAAAGTTTGGGGTTGGTACAAATTTTTTTATAGAAATTAATACTTTTATTCAGCAAGGATGCATTGATAAAAAATGACAGTAAAAACAAAGATTTTTGTAATAAATTTTGTTTAGCTTTTATTTTTATCAAATGATCCTGAAGAAAATGTATCACAAAAAAATTAAGCTGCACATTTTCAACATTAAGAGACTAATAAATGTCTCTTGAGCACGTAATCAGCATATCAATCATATTAGAATAAGTTCTGAAGGATCATGTGACACTGAAGACTGGAGGTCACCTACCGTTGTTGTGAAAATTCAGCTTTGCCACTGCAAGAAATCTCAATTAAACTTATACACAAATAGAATTGTAATAACATTTCACATTATTACTCTTATACTGTATTTTTTTCATCAAATTAATGCAGCCTTGATGAGCAGAAGAGACTACTTTCTTACCAACTCCAGACTTTTGTACACACATGCAAAACTTTCCTAGTTCATACCCTATTTCATACAATTAAATATCTTCTTTCATTTCTTGATGTGTTTTATTTTAGGGTATGCCTGGAGGAACTGGCCCTCTTGGTCCTGCAGGTCCTGCTGGTATGCCTGTGAGTAAACTTTCATTACTATTTCTCAGGTTTTTAGAGCTGTTTATCATACCAAATTCTGAATTTTCTGAAAATATAAACTATGAGTACCAACTTGAGCTCTGAAGCACCAAAGTATAGTCTCAAAACATTGGTTTCTTTGATTAAAGCTGAATGGATGTGATGTTTTTCACAGGGTCCGAGGGGTGTCAAAGGAGCTAAAGGTGCCACTGTGAGTAATCCTTGTGAAATCCTTCCTTAAATATTTGTACTTAACATAAAATGTCTGCTAATGAGTGTGAGAAGTTATATCATGAGCCATATTATGTGAGGTAATGTTTAAATAAAGCATCATACATAGTTCACATTTCTGTCTTACATCATACTTTACAGTAAATTGACACTAATTTTGTGTGTCTTGTCTCTGTGGTACAGGGTGGAGCTGGTCCTAAAGGAGAAAAAGGTGTTCAAGGACCACCAGGACCACCGGTGAGTATAGTCTGTGTTATCTACAGTACAAAAAGCAAGAATCATTTGGCAGGGAAAGATTTTTGTTGAAAACAAACAATGATTTAAGACAAAAAATAAAGGAGATCAGCACATCCCAGAATTCCTAAATCCTTGAAATGTAGCTGAATTCTTCTTTTGCTTTAGGGTCCCCCTGGTGATGTCATCCAGCCGCTGCCCATTCAGATCCCCAAGAAGTCCAAGCGCTCCATCGACGCCAGTAAGATGCTCTCTGAGACTGACACTGAGGCTGCCGACGCCACGGGCACAGAGTTCCTGACTGGAAATGAGGGTATGGAGGAGATCTTTGGCTCTCTCAATTCCCTGCGCCAGGAGATCGAGAGTATGCGCTTCCCACTGGGAACACAAGAAAGCCCAGCCCGCACCTGCCAGGACCTCCACCTCAGCCAACCAGATCTGAAAGATGGTATGATCGTCATGGTTATTACATGATTGACACATTCCGTGACCAATGGTGAGGCAGTTTGCAATCTAATCATTATCATTCTTTTATATAGGCGAGTATTGGATTGATCCAAATCAAGGCTGCGCCCGGGACTCTTTCAGAGTTTACTGTAACTTCACTGCTGGTGGAGAGACGTGCTTGTATCCCAGCAAAGCAGTAGAGAATGTAAGAACTTGCAGTCATTCACCATTATATGGTTAAAAAGTCATGTTTAATTCATCCAAAAATTCTCCCATAGGTAAAGATGAACTCTTGGCCAAAGGAGAAGCCTGGGTCCTGGTACAGTCAGTTTGCAAAGGGCAACAAGGTGAGTTTATGGCCTCAACTCTTCAAAACTTTTAATTTAACCAACTAATATGCATAAATAAACCAAAAGCCCTTAATTAAAGGGCATTCACATTGAGAGCGATTTACAGTGACAAAAATGAATTCAGTGTGAACGCCCTTTTAGACAACAAAATTTTAGATTGTGTTGCTCAAAATATGCGCAATATGTTTTGAATCATGAATTAATACTTTCCTTTGTGTTGTAGTTTTCATATGTTGACTCGAGTGGAGAACCTGTAGGTGTAGTCCAGCTGGGATTCTTGCGGTTGCTCAGCGTCCAGGCCCGTCAAAACCTAACCTACCACTGCCACCGATCAGTGGCCTGGGCTGACCTCACTACCGACAACGGTTACGAGAGGGCGCTACACTTCCAGGGAGCCAATGATGAAGAGCTGAGCTACGAGACCAGCCCCTACATCAAAGCCCTCATCGACGGCTGCTCTGTAAGTTACCTTTTGCTATTTCAAAACATAAATTATATTTTTTACACTAAATTAACATTATGGGCCAGATTTACTGAACAGGACAAATTAGCGTGAGAGAAATTCCAAAAAAGCGTTGATGGGAGTGGAAAGTTCTGTGTGTGATCTATTTATGCAGACACAGCTGGTGTTCTGACCAATAATGCTACCTGTCATTTCCATAATGACCAACGCAATCTACCAAGAGCAACGCAAATTAGCGTCTGGTTTAAGACATGCACAAATACCAGTAAATTGACTAGCGCAAACCTTAGTAAATCGTATTGTGTGATTCATTTTAATACTCTCCCCCCATAAATTTTGCGTCTGAAAAGGAAACTCCTACAAATGCATATGCAATAAGATCAGTTGAAAAATAACCATGTGTCCATGTCTTTTCAGTGCTAATTTTTTACTGCGTGTCTTTAGTAAATCCTGGTAGTAGTTTTTTAATGCCAAAAGTGGGTTTTTGCTGTCGCAAGCTGTTAGTAAATCTGGTCCTAAATGTACATTAAAGTACATTCATTTAATATAACATTTTAACATAATTTTTTTTAAATACACTACCGATTCAAAAGTTTGGGTTCAGTAAGATTAAAAATGTTCTTAAAAAGTCTTGTATGCTCACCATGGCTGCAATTAATTGATAAAAAATACAGTAAAACTGTAATATTGTGAAATATTATTACAATTTAAATACAATTTAAAATGCATTTTCTTTCTGTGATGGAAAAGCTGAATTTTCAGCATCATTACTCCAGTCTTCAGTGTCACATGATCCTTCACCAACCATTCTATTGTTGATTTGGTGCTCAAGAAACATTTTTTATCATTATAATCAGTGTTAAAAACAATTTTGCTGCTTTTTCTGATACTTTTGATATTTTTCAGAATTATTTGATGAAAAACAGTGTTTATTTGAATTAAATTAAATTAATTATGTGTTTACTGTAACTTTTGTTCAATTTAATGCATGCTTAAGTATTATTATTATTTTATAATTAGTTATTTTTTTTATTATTGACCATTTTGTTTTCATTATAATGCTGTTATTAGAGGTATTTTGTCTCTCCTCTTAAATATTTTCCTTCTCTTGTTCTCCCCTGCAGTATCGTAAAGGTCTGGACAGGACAGTGCTGGAGGTGAACACACCTCAGGTGGAGCAGCTCCCTCTGCTGGACATCAGGATCTCAGACTTTGGGGAGGACAATCAGAAATTTGGTTTTGAAGTGGGACCCGTCTGTTTCCTGGGATAAACACACACATGCTGAGGGCAAAGGGGAATACAATCACAGATACAAACACTCACACACAAACATACTCACTTAATCATGCACTTAAAACCTAGACATAATGCCAACACTATAAAGACATTTGAAATTACGTGTAAGAAGTGGGACACATAGATTCACACACACACATACACACACATGCACACACACACATACATTGTTGTGAAACAAAGTTGCACACAAAGTACACGCCCAGGGAAAAACACTCCCAGCAACGGATGGACAACAAGAGGAGAAGAGAGCCATTCTCGCAGGAGAGAAGATATTGACAAATATTCTGTCAAGTAACAGAAGTGTGTTCGAGCAGATACTGCTGGCCTAAAGCGGAAGACCCTCCCGTTTCGGCCCCCTCTCTCCTACAGCTCCCCTCCCCACTGTTTCTCTTCCGAGACGTTCCACTCTTCCTACCTCCATGCCTGATCGTTCCTTTTTATAGTCCTGTGCAGAGCTCCGCCCCTTCCTCCCGTACCTTATAGAATAGAATGCAGGTGCAAAATTTAAACTGAGGAACGGAAGCCGAGCATGAAAATTCCATTAGAAGGTGAAATTAGAATGCGTTTCTGTGCTGTAATAAAATCACACCTGAATGACTTGGGCCATTTAAAGATGCAATGAAATCAAAGCCATTAACAGTGTAAAATTGTATTGAATTTGATAATGTTGTACATTTATTATAGAGTAATAAAATCTGTAAGAATTTTCGACTTTTATAGACATGCTGCCAACTTACCAGTCCAGTATTTATGCGTTTCACTACATGTGCCTTTTACAAATTTGCATTTTATCTGACAATCTGCACAGAGTTGACCCACAGCATTCAGTATTGATGACAAACCGATCTGTTTGTCACCTTTGACCTTTCGTGTGAAGTGTTCAGGCTGGAATTGTGCATTAGAACCATTTGTACAGAAATATTTTATTGTATTTATTTTGTGAAACAAACAGGTGCTCTCAAGAAAATGACCAACACTTGCAGTACAAAATAATGTGGTATTCATCTGTAATTATTTCCTGTAGTTTTTCATCAATCTATTAAATATGTAAATTAAACCCCAGAAAGCAAATCTGCCTTCTCTGTATGATATATATACTTGCTTGTGATAATATTGCATTATTTCAGTCGCAAATAGAGGTTTCGGAGAGTTTAGTGCAGGTGGAGATGCCAAAAAAAAAAAAAAAACACCGAAATGTCTCGAGATTCAGACAGCAGTGGAGAAGGGACAGGAAGAGGAAGGAGAGGGAAGGAAACTGATGGTGGTTTGTTTTTTATGTATATTTTTTGTTTCTTTTTTAAAACATGGAGAGGGGAATGAAAAGCTATAAAAATTATTTGTGAATTAAAAGTTGTTTGTGTGGTTTTCTCACAAGGACAATACTGCTAGGATTGTTTTTGTCAGTGAAAGACAAACATCTGCCTTTTTAAAAATTATGGTGCTAAAACTTGTTTTATGTAAGTACTTCAAAATCTGTTTGTGTAATATATAACCTATTTAAAGAGCTGTTGGACTCCTTTGTTGTTCTTTTCCCGTTTGTTTCCTGTTGTCATGGTCACGTGGTGCTTTTGGTAATATTTGATCTGCCTCGTTCTTCTGAGCCAAACTCCCATTTTCAACTTTCAACAACTTCCCAGCAAAAGTTTTCTCATGTCTTAGGTGAAACCTTATGTAATTTGGCCATTTTCCTTCAAACACATACAAACTCTTCATCTAAATGATCAATTTTGTTTGCGCTTGGAGTTTTGAACTGTTAACTGTTTTAATTCTTTGACTTGATGTTTTGGTCCAAGCATTCCCATTAAACCACACATCAACACATTTCTTCTTGTGTCAACTTAATTGTTTTTTAAAAGTGGGTTCTTTATAAAATATTCACACTGTAATTGTATAAATATAAGATTTTAATTTTCATTTGTTGCACTGTACACAATATTTTTACAGCAATTACATTAAATTTATAAAAGGACAATTTCTCAGACATAAAGGCACCGTGTTGTTGAACAACAAAGACATTTAACGTTGTTTTCAGCCAATGTAGAGTCCACCTGTATTGATTAAAGAGAAAAGTCCATGTTAATTCAAAACAAACTGACAACAGAATATTTCTAAATAAAACGTTTTTCTGCTGAAGATGCTGTTCAGTAAGAGATAAAGCTTCTTACCAGCAACTTCAATGCTGACTCCAGTAATATATTGACTGTCATCAGAAGCCAGAAAGGCACACGCATCAGCGACTTCTGCAGAAACAAGAGTGAAAGAGAAATAGATCTAATTTTATATTTATATACATATACATAGTGATCATCCAAACCAATTAGTAGAACACTTTTGGTATGATAATAGTGCGTTTATGAAAATGTTTTTGTATAATGGAGAAATAATAGTTACCAGCAGGCTTTCCCATCCTTCCTAATGGAATAATGGATGTGAGCTGCACAAAATAACCAAAATAGTACTTAAAGTAACAATAAAAGTGGCTTTAATATGGTAAGATACAGTGCAATGGTCTGACAATGCAATAAATTAATATAATAAAAGGTTAAAGGATTAGTCCACTTTTAAATACACTTTTCCTGATAAATTTACTCACCCCCATGTCATCCAAGATGTTCATGTCTTTCTTTCATCAGTCGAAAAGAAATGAAGGTTTTTGAGGAAAACATTCCAGGATTTTTCTCCTTACAGTGGATTTCAGTGGCTACCAACAGATTGAAGGTCAAAATTGCAGTTTCAGTGCAGCTTCAAATGCTTTAAACGATACCAGACGAGGAATAAGGGTCTTATCTAGCGAATCGATCGGTCATTTTCGAAAAAAATACAACCGTTTATGCTTTATAAACAAAATATCGCCTTGAACGTACTTTCCGCTTCCGCATTCTTCATAACGCTTACGCTGAATGTTCTACTCCTTCCCTATTCTACTTGCGGAACGAACGCGGCGCCAGTTTCGTTTTTTTCCGTAACTTGAATAGGGAAGGCGTAGAACATTCAGCGTAAGCGTTATGAAGAATGCGGAAGCGGAACGTACGTTCAAGGCGATATTTTGTTTATAAAGCATAAACGGTTGTATTTTTTTCGAAAATGACCGATCGATTCGCTAGATAAGACCCTTATTCCTCGTCTGGTATCGTTTAAAGCATTTGAAGCTGCACTGAAACTGCAATTTTGACCTTCAATCTGTTGGTAGCCACTGAAATCCACTGTAAGGAGAAAAATCCTGGAATGTTTTCCTCAAAAACCTTCATTTCTTTTCGACTGATGAAAGAAAGACATGAACATCTTGGATGACATGGGGGTGAGTAAATTTATCAGGAAAAGTGTATTTAAAAGTGGACTAATCCTTTAAAGGGATAGTTCACCCAAAAATGAAAATTCTGTCTTCATTTACTCACCCTCAAGTTGTTTCAAACCTGTATGAGTTTCTTTCTTCTGCTGAACACAAAAGAAGATATTTTGAAGAATGTTGGTAACTAAACAGTTGATGGACCCCATTGACTTCAATAGTGTTTTTTTCTCCATACTATGCTATGGAAGTCAATGGTGCCCTCAACTATCTGGTTACCGACATTCTTCAAAATATCTTCTTTTGTGTTCAGCAGAAGAAAGAAACTCATAGAGGTTTGGAACAACTTGAGGGTGAGCAAATGACAGAATTTTCATTTTTGGGTGAACTATCCCTTTAAGATCCTTCAGTAAAGTTTAAAGCCGGTTTAAATCAATAAAAAGAATCTCGTCACATTTAAGAAATAACTCTAAATGACTTGTTCACATGCACAAATAATCAGCTTGTTTTATTAATCTAAAGACAGATATATTCTTCCTTACTTTATCGATGACTTTCTCTGGTACTTTATCTGTCATGGGAGTAGCGATGAACCCTGGCAGGACACAGTTGCAGCGAATACCAAATCTAAAAGGCACAAAACATTTTTTATATTAAATTATTAAAAAACAGAACATAAAGAGACATGGGCTGCATCCTGAAGTCTTAAAAATGCTGCCTTCAGATGACACATTCCAGGTAGGAAAGTATCAAGGCATGTCCGAATCCAGTGTTCACTTCACTTCCTGTCTCCTGAGATACCTTCATCTGATTGATTTCTGAAGGCTGCATAGATTTATCCTTCACTGCCTTTGATATCCCACAATCCTGTGCTTTCCATTATGAGATAGTTGAGTTAAAAAAATAAAGATGACGTCTGAAAGTTCTGGTTTTTGGTCAGTTTGTACGTTTTTGTCCAATGTTTTCCACTTTTTAACTCATGTCTAATGAAAAATTACTATTATAATTAAATATTTTATTAGTTTTCACCAAAGAATTTTTCTGTAGATCAGTTACTTTGCCTCAGAAAGTCTGTCTGAAATCAATTTTGTGAGGTACCTTAGTGTGCAAACGCTGCCTACAAAGTCATTGCCTGATAAGACAGTGAGGCAACAAGTCAGCTAGCTAAGTTTTCATGTTTACAGCCCATTACTAACACATAAGCAGCACCACAAACCCTAAAGCAAAACATAAAATGGTAACAATGTGTTTAAAAATGGCAGGTCTGTAAATATGTTCCAGTCACAGTAAAATGCTCATACTTGCTGAGCTCTTTGGCTGCGGTTCGAGTGAGTCCCTCCACTCCGGCTTTAGAAGCAGAGTAGTTCACCTGGCCAATATTCCCAACCTACAGCCAAAAAAAGAGACACTTAAGAAACCCTATGGTTAGAAAATGTTAATGACTTTATTAAGCATCCTTGGTGTAAAAATGTTGAATGTCCACTGTAATAAAACTGAGTAAATGAATCGATGTGCTTCAGCACATTACTGTAAATGCTTGACCTTGCCCACTATACTGCCCACAGTGATGATGGAGCCCTTCGCAGCCCCGGCAGACACTAAAGCCTTAGAGACGGCCTGAGTCAGAAGAAAAGTGCCCTGAAAGAGATCATGAATACAGAAGATCAGATACACTGTATAGATTATTCAACATTTTCAGAAAAACTATGGAGAAGGGGACAACTTTAAAGGAAAAAGAACTGTATATACATACTACCATTTAAAAGTTTGAGGTCAGTAAGAATTTTTTTTTTATAAAGAATTAATACTTTTATTCAGCAAGCATTAAACTGATCAAAAGTGACAGTAAAAACATTTATAATGTTACAAAAGATTTCAATTTCAAATAAATGTTGCTCTTTCGAACTTTCTGTTCATCAAAGAATAATGAAAAACAAAATGTATCAAGTTTGAACAAAAATGTTAAGTAACACAACTGTTTTCAACATTGATAATAATAATAAGAAATGTTTTTTGAGCACCAAATCAGCATATTAGAATGATTTCTGAAGGATCATGTGACTGAAAACTGGAATTATGATGCTGAAAATTCAGCTTTGCCATCACTGGAATAAATTACATTTTAACATATAAAAATATTAATATTAATCAAATAGTAAACAGATATTTTAAATGGTCACAATATTTCACAATATGACTGTTTTTACTGTACTTTTGATTAAATAAATGCACCCTTGGTGAGCATAAGTGATGGCTTACCAAAATCAAAAACATTTTTTTAATAGAAACTCACGTTTCTTGACAAGACTCACTTAAATCTTTCGTGTAAGTAATAAAGATTTAAAGGATTAGTCCACTTTCAAATAAAAATTTCCTGATAATTACTCACCCCCATGTCATCCAAGATGTTCATGTCTTTCTTTCTTCGGTCAAAAAGAAATTAAGTTTTTGATGAAAATCATTCCAGGATTATTCTCCATATAGTGGACTTCAATGGGCACCAAAAGGTTGAAGGTCAAAATTACAGTTTCAGTGCAGCTTCAAAGGGCTTTAAACGATACCAGACGAGGAATAAGGGTCTTATCTAGCGAAACGGTCGGTCATTTTCGAAAAAATTGTAAATGTATATGCTTTATATAAACAAATGATCGCCTTTCAAGTAGTTTCGCCAAAACTGCACATCTGCATTATAGCTTACGCTGTATGTCCTAGGCCTTCCCTATTCTACTTACAAAACGAACGCAGCACCAGTTCCAATAAGGTAAGACCCTTATTCCTCGTCTGGTATTCATTTAAAGCCCTTTGAAGCTGCACTGAAACTGTCATTTTGACCTTCAACCGTTTGGAGGCCATTGAAGTCCACTATAAGGAGAATAATCCTGGAATGTTTTCATCAAAAATATTAATTTCTTTTCGACTGAAGAAAGACATGGACATCTTGGATGACATGGGGGTGAGTAAATTTTTAGGAAAAGTGTATTTGAGAGTGGACTAATCCTTTAAGATTTAAGTGCCAAAAGCACCTTTGAGCACCTTGAGATTGACATCAATGACTTTGTCAAAATCATCTTCTTCCATCTTGAGAAGGAATTCATCTTGAGTGATCCCGGCTGCGTTCACACACACAGAGGGCGGCTGGAAGTAGCGGCACTGTAAGAAAACAAGATCAAGAACATTCTGGTTTATTGTTCGACCTCTCAGAGCTCAAGAAGAGTCCATGAACGACACACACACACACAACTGTCATACCTGTATACTTGTCACTAGTTTCTCCACACTGTCCTTTGATGACACATCCACCCCCAGGGCCATGTGCTCCTGACCTTTGTGGTCACGTGACAGGAGTTCCAAGGTCTGATTGGCTGATTCCTCATTGCGGTCAGCCACTACTACAGAAGCACCTTCAGTGGCGAATCTCTGACACACGGCCCTGCCAATGCCACTGCCACCTCCTGAAACAAGGACACTGTCTGACCATGACTGCTTTATTAATCTGATCAATAAATCTCTGATATATACAAGAACGTATATATCTTTCAATTAATTTCTTTAAACTTTAGTAGAAGCAAAATGACTAAATTTTGCATACTGTTATAATGCAACATTAAGACTAATAATGGTTAAAAAAAGCTAAAAGCATTTTATGTATTGTTAGACAGATATACAAATACTGAAAACAATACTGTAACTGTAGCTTTTAATGTTTTGTTAATCATTTGAATGTAATGTTAATCATTTTTACAGACTCAATAGTTCAAAACATGATCTAAACAAAGGCTGTTTTCACGAGCACTGAAAGTGAACGGTAGCTGTATGACTTGTACAACAAAAGTGTTCAACTTTGAAATGGTATTATGACTTAAATTATATAAAATACAGATGGTCCATTAAGACAAAGTAAATGTTTTTAAATCTCACCCGTCACTAATGTCAGCCTGGATATGAGACGAGAGGACGCCGCCATTATGGTCAACTGTGTGTTGTAGTACCTAATTATGTCCAGTAGAGGGCATTAAAAGACCACTGATATTTTTTCCCACGCTTCACTGTCACGACCTCTTGACATTCAAAGGCATGAATTGGACAAAACGATTTACAATTACACAAGATAGGATACATGAATAAAATAAAATAATATTCGCTCACATTTATGTCGTGAAAACCTTTACTTTCTTGTATAAGTTCAGCAGAATGTTTGAAGCAGCTGTTGTTGGCAAACCTCTGGTCACCCTGGTCAAGCTGTAGGAGCACATGAGTATAAATGACCTGGATACACGCATGGAAATCATTAGACTAAAATTATTTTACACCTTCTGTCGTCATTAAGCTCCGCCAATTTTATAAATATAATTTACTTTTACTGTTGTTGTTGCTACTCAATTTCAAATAAATAAATCGTCCAGCACACTACACGAGGTAAGTGTTAGTGTTATTCATATAGTCCCCAAACAAAAGTAAACATTTTTCATTTTACAAATTTAAAAGAGCTGAAAGAAATGAAATTAGATTTTACGAAATGATTGAGAATTGCATTGCTTTGACTCGTTTTAAGTAAACTGAACAAGGAGCATTTTTGAGTGTAAAGATTGCAGTTACTAGTTAGGAGAGAGGGAGTGATAATGGGCTAATTAGATAGATTATTACCAAAAAATAAAATAAAAAAAAATAAAAAAAGCTCAATACCATAACTGACCACAAGAGGGCAGAAGTGTCCAACTGGAGAAAAAAATGACCAGCTTTCCTCTTCAAAATACAAGCCGCCCTTGGTTTTTATATTTTACGGTCTGTGGTTTTATCGTGAAAAGAATACACGAGCATTTTTTTTTATTATTATTAAATTTAATTCTAGAGCAGTTGTGGTCAACAATAAAATTGTCCCTCAATAAATCTTAAACTTATTTAAAATAAATTATAGTTTTAATTTTATAATTTAATAATTTTTATTGTTATATATAAGAATAAGAATGATAATGATCATAAAAATAAGGGATATATATATATATATATATATATATATATATATATATATAAATATATATATATATATATAAATTTGTGCTCAGCTTAAATGAGTACACCCCCTTTGAAAAGTAATATTTTAAACAATATCTCAATGAACACAAAAACAATTTCCAAAATGTTGACAAGGCTAAGTTTTATATAACATCTGTTTAACTTATAACATGAAAGTAAGGTTAATAATATAACTTAGATAACAAAATTTTCAGTTTTACTCAAATCAGGGTGATGCAAAAATGAGTACACCCCACTGAAAGTCTCTGGAGCAAAGCTAAATTTTAGACCACAAATGTCTAATTTAACAAGAATTCAACCACAGGTGAGTCTAATTATTCATTACACAGGTGTCCAGCAGACAGTTGACTATAAAAGGGTGTTAAAACCCATTTCATGCTGTCAGCAATGGCACCACATGGAAGAAAAATGTCACAAGACCTGAGAAAGAAAATAACTTCTTTACACCAGAAAGGTGAAGGCTTCAAGAAGATCAGCAAAGCTTTACTTATCAGTCAGAATACTGTAGCAAAAGTTATATTATTAACTTTACTTTCATGTTATAAGTTAAACAGATGTTATATTAAACTTAGTCTTGTCAACATTTTGGAAATTGTTTTTGGGTTCATTGAGATATTGTTTAAAATGTTACTTTTCAAAGGGGGTGTACTCATTTATGCTGAGCACTGTATATAAATATATATTATTTATTAAATACATATGTCAATATTATTAATTAAATTAATTTATATTGTACTATGTACAACATATATAAATAAGTATATAATAATTTATTTTGAACATAATATAATTCCTATGCCATCTAATTTTCTTCATATTTTGCTTTCTTTATAAAATGCGTAAACTACAAAAAAAGCTTTAGTTTTTGTTGATTGAAAATGTTTGTTCTTAGGTCAAATACTTAAGGGAAACATAAAGAGCTTTAACACAAAAGGGCTTCTGAGTTCAGGAGTGATAATGACAGTGAATAAGCTCCACACTGCACCTGCTCTGAAATCTAAACCTCCGCTGTGCGTTTGGGGAAATGAACAGAACAATTAACCACAGTCCCTTGTGGCTGTTAGAGTAAATGCAGTCAGAAAGTTTTCTTTCTGCAGCTTTTCTTCCCTAAATGATATCATTCAACACCAGATGATTAAAAAAATAAAACTGTACATCAATGAATCCCTAAAGATATGCATGTTTCTACAGACACAATTTTATAAACTTATTTGATGTTGCAGCATTGAGGTTTATATTTTGTTTTGTTTTTTTCTTTTTTCTGTCTATATATGTTTTGTTTAGAGCATTGGTCTTTGATATGCAAATATGAGTCAGAGGCAATCATGCATAGGTACGTTAAAAAAAATATTCTTTATTAAGATGAGCAATAATATACAACGTGGAATCAAACATTTACACAAATCTATGTAAAAGTTGATTTTTCAACCCTTAACATCACAAAATGAATGAAAAAGATGCTCAAAAGAGGGGAAGAGAAGAAAAACCTGGGGGAAGACAAGAAAAGTGTTTAAATATTGCCTTTACATCTATCCTGGATGATCACATCATTATTTCAGCATCAGTAGTGGTAGACGTTTACCTCTGTGCTTTCTTTTGTAGTAGATGTATGCAGCAGAAAAAGCCACAATAAGGCCAAAAAGGAAAAAAGAGCAACCCACAGCTAATTTTGCAATTCTGGTATCGAGAGAGGTCGAGTCTGAGCATGAGAAAAGACCAGAGAAAGAGAACGAACAGAAGGTGACAGAAGTAAGTACTCTATTTTAAGAGTTTACATGCAAATCAATAAACTAACAATGCAAGAAAACCATCAGAACATCATAACAAAGAAATGCATGTTTATTGTGGACTTTACCCACTGAGCAAATTACGTCCAGAAGACGTCTTTTTGAGGTCTTGTCTCAGGTTGAAAAGACGTCCACTGAGGGGCCAGAATGAAATTTTTTATGACGTCTTTTTTTGACGTCTTCTGGACATCCGATATAGACGAACACGCAGAATCACCAAAGGAGAAAAATCACAATTTTTAAGCCACCATCGTGGAGATGAGTGTTTGCTTTAGTTGGGCTCTTGACCCTTAACATATTAATATTAGAGTTTGTTTGGGCTGTTAACTAAGTCATAACAGCCAGACAAGTAAAGAGAAATGATCAGGTGTTGGTTATGGACTCACATAATCATTATTTGATCTGAATCACTGAACTCATGAAGAGCCCAATCTCTGAGTTAGATTTATGTTATTGATTACAGCAGAACTGTGATTCTACAGCACAAGATCAGCTTTATCAATATAATATAAAGGATTTCACATGATAAATTTTTTTTTCTCTTAGGCACACACAGACATCAAGAATCAGCCTGTGAATCTCAATGACGGTGACAAGCAACATATTCTGATCAACAGATCAACTCTGAACATTAGAAAACAAGCTACTAAAAAGTCACATAAACAGAACAAAATAAAATATGAGAATAAAGGAAATTACTAAGACAATTAAGCTCATAATTTATTCATGCAGCAATGCATGATGGGAGCCATGGGTGAATTTTGATTGGTGGCTCCCAGAATGCACTGCAACATGCCTTTTGATGGTCACCACTGTTGAGATTCACAGGCTGATTCTTGATGTCTGTGTGTGCCTAAAATGAATACTTTTTTTTGTTCATCACACCTTTTCTGAAATCATTTGAATCATATTGTAAAAGCTGATCTTCTGCTGTAGAATCACAGTGATGCTGTAATCAATAATGTAAATCTAACTCATAGATTGGGCTCTTCATGAGTTCAGTGATTCAGGTCAAATACTGGTTATGTGAGACCATAACCAACACCTGATCATTTCTCTTTACTTGTCTGGCTGTTATGACTTAGTTAACAGCCCAAACAAACTCTAATATTAATATGTTAAGGGTCAAGAGCCCAACTAAAGCAAACACTCATCTCCACGATGGTGGCTTAAAAATTGTGATTTTTCTCCTTTGGTGATTCTGTGTGTTCGTCTATATCGGATGTCCAGAAGACGTCAAAAAAAGACGTCATAAAAACTTTCATTCTGGCCCCTCAGTGGACGTCTTTTCAACCTGAGACAAGACCTCAAAAAGACGTCTTCTGGACGTAATTTGCTCAGTGGGTACTTGTGGGAAATTTCTACAGTAATTCCAACATGACATCAGTTCAACAGAAGAACCAGAACTTCACCAACACAAACATCACGCAGTAACATGTATTTGCAGAGGTAAAAGTGGAAGTGTTGGAAAATTTGGACCAGACCATATTTGGTAGGTCGTGGACAGAATGCCTCGTCAGTTTTAGTGTTATTTTAACATTATTTATATGTACTATTATAGTTTTTATCAATCATTTTAAATAGCTTTTTTATTTTTTAACTTTTTGTTTTAATTTTAGTTTCATTTTTAGTCATTTTGTTATGTGCTTTTCTCATTTTTTTAAATTACTATATAGGTTTAATTTATTTTTATTTATATTTCAGTTTTAATTTTAGTTATTTATTTATTCCAGTGTGTAATTTTAGTGTTTTTAACTTATAAATATTAAATGGAAAAATGGAAAATTTTATTTTATTTCATTTTTAGCTTCATTTCAATAAAAAAGGTGTTTTTAATAATTTTAGATAAAGTGTTAATTCACCCAAAAATGAAAATTCTGTCATTAATTACCCACCCTCATGTCGTTCCACACCCGTAAGACCTTCATTCATCTTTAGAACACAAATTAAGATATTTTTGATAAAATCCGATGGCTCAGTGAGGCCTGCATTGACAGCAAGATAAGTAACACTTTCAATGCCCAGAAAGCTACTAAAGACATATTTAAAACAGTTCATGTGACTACAGTGGTTCAACCTTAATGTTACGAAGCAACGAGAATACTTTTTGTGCACAAAAACAAAATAACGACTTTATTCAACAATATCTAGTGAAGGGCGTTTTCAAAACACTGCTTCATGAAGCTTCGAAGCTTTATGAATCTTTTGTTTCGAATCAGTGGTTCAGAGCGTGAATCAAACTGCCAAAGTCACACGAACCATTGAAATTTCAAAACGCTCATGACATAACAAAGCCTCATTTACTGAAATCATGTGACTTTCACACTCCGAACCACTGATTCAAAACAAAAGATTCATAAAGCTTCGAAGCTTCATGAAGCAGTGTTTTGAAAACGCCCTTCACTAGATATTGATGAATAAAGTTGTTAGGTAACACTTTAGAATACTGATCCTTCATTAATGAATAACTACACAGGAACAAATGAATAATGCATTATTAACACTCTAGTAACTACTATTAACTAACAATAAACTCTGATTAATGAATTAGTAATTAATAGTGCTCAGTTGAAGGTGGTAGTTCAATATTAGCTAATCAGTAACTACTGTTTTTTCATACCTACCAGACGACTACTAAGAACTATACAGGTTCATAATTAACATGAATGATGCATAATGTATAATTAATTCTAGAGTAAAGTTCATGGTAACCCACTAGTAATGACTGAAGTATTACTAAATCCTTAAGAAGGAACTACTAATTATTTGGATCAGTATTCTAAAGTGAAAAACATGATAACTCTCTAGTAACTACTGGAGTCATTGTAAACTTTTGATGTTTTTGTATGTTTTTGTACAGTAATTCCTTATGATATATTTGGTAACACTTGATTAATTACTATTGGGTTACCATGATCTTCAATTTAGAATACTGATCCAAATAAGAAGTAGTTACTTTAGAGTTATATAGTAACTCTTGAGTTATTACTATCCAATACTTTACAAAAACATCAAAAGTTTACAATGACTCCAGTAGTTACTAGAGAGTTATCATGTTTTTCACTTTAGAATACTGATCCAAATAATTAGTAATTTCTTCTGAAGGATTTGGTAATACTTCAGTCATTACTAGTGGGTTACTTCACTTTAGAATTAATTATACATTATGCATCATTCACATTAATTACAAACATGTAGTTCTTAGTAGTTCTCTGGTAGGTATGAAAAAACAGTAGTTACTGATTAGCTAATACCACCTTCAACTGAGCACTATTACTTACTAATTCATTCATCAGAGTTTATTGTTAGTTAATAGTAGTTACTAGAGTGTTAATAATGCATTACTCATTTGTTCCTGTGTAGTTATTCATTAATGAAGGATCAGTATTCTAAAGTGTTACCAGTTGTTATTTTGTTTTGTTTTTTCACAAAAAGTATTCTCGTTGCTTCATTACATTAAGGTTGAACCACTGTAGTCACATGAACTGTTTTAAATAAGTCTTTAGTAGCTTTCTGGGCATCTGAAAGTGTTAATTTAATTATCTTGCTGGCAATGGAGGCCTCACTGAGCCATCAGATTTTATCAAAAATATCTTAATTTGTGTTCCGAAGATGAACGAAGGTCTTATGGATGTGGAACGAAATGAGGGTGAACAAACCCTTTAACCACCACTTTCAAGGTCCAGAAAGGTACTAAAGAAATTGTTAAAATAGTCCATGTGACTACAGTGGTTCAACTTTAATGTTATGAAGCGACAAGAATACTTTTTGTGTGCAAAAACAAAAATAACAACTTTATTCAACAATCTCTTCTCTTTTGTGTCATTCTCTTACACCGTTTGCATTCAGCACTTCCAGGTTCCACGTCAGAACATGCGTCTCTCAGATTTCATTAAAAAAATCTTAATATGAAGATGAACGAAGGACTTACGGATGTGGAACGACATGAGGGTGAGTAATTAAAGACAAAATTTTCATTTTTTGGGTGAACTAAGCCTTTAACATTAATAACCCATGGTCAGTTCTCTGCATGAAGTTGATTGATTGTGTCATTGTGCTTTATTTTTATTCATAGATCGGCTGGTGATCAGCACCAACTACCACTGGTAAATTCCAACAGTTATCGAAAACAATTATTAATACAGCTCACCATCTTCACTCACCCCACTGAACAACAAGAGGTTTCTCCAGGCCGCTGTGCTCCACTCGGCAGCTCACTGCGACTCCTCTGTGGAGCTCCAGATCCAGGTATGAATGCATCTGGTAGCTCCAGTCACCATTATCCATGAATTCAGTAGAGATCACGTCACCAGTGACCTCCAATCCGTCCATTAGCCAGGTCATATTAATGGCCTGTGGGTAAAAATTGTATGCACGGCACACCAAGGTGGTAAGCTGACCATAATGAGCCTTCTCAGTGGAGCGTACGGTAACAATGGGCGGCACTGTTGAAAGACAACAAGATTCATCCACTAAATATGACCTATTGGATCACTTCAGACTATCTCAACTCATTGCTTTCATTTCCTTAAAATGTCATTATTGTGTTCAAATGAAAAAGCAGAAGATAAAAGAAGGATGAAAAACACACTGTTTACCCTTTCTCGATGTGCTGTTGACATAAAATCTTGCATCAGCTCTGCACAGTGTCTCCAGCTCTTCCTTGCGCTGTTTCATCTTCCAAATCTGACTGTTGAAATGATCGGCGTTCTTGATTCCATATTCATCATAACCAATATATTTCCCCAGCCTTGAGTCATAACTGCACAGAAGCTTCTGGTTGAAGACCAGTTTCACTCTGTAGACCATGTCAGACAAATCCTCTTTGCTATACTCGCATTCGTCAATGCCCTGGAACACGTAAACATCTGAAGGGAACAAAGTTATTCAAATGAGAGTCAGTATATGCCAGTTAAGATACATTCTTGAGGGTTCAATACATCCAGAAATCTGTGCATATTCAACAATGAGGTATTTTATTTTGCTGCATTGAGGTTCTTGGAAAGATCAAACAGTATTCTCGTCCCTTCATAACATTAAAGGTGCCCTAGAACTTTTTTTTAAAAGATGTAATATAAGTCTAAGGTGTCCCCTGAATGTGTCTGTGAAGTTTCAGCTCAAAATACCCCATAGATTTTTTTAAATTAATTTTTTAACTGCCTATTTTGGGGCATAATTAGAAATGAGCCGATTCAGGGTGTGTGGCCCTTAAAATCTCGTGCTCCACGCCCCCAAGAGCTTGCGCTTGCCTTAAACAACATAAAAAAAAGTTCAAACAGCTAATATAACCCTCAAAATGGATCTTTACAAAGTGTTCGTCATACAGCATGTCTAATCGCGTAAGTACAGTGTTTATTTGAATGTTTACATTTGATTCTGAATGAATTTGAGGCTGTAATCCGTGGCTAACGGCTAATGCTACACTGTTGGAGAGATTTATAAAGAATGAAGTTGTGTTTATGAATTATACAGACTGCAAGTGTTTAAAAATGAAAATAGCGACGGCTCTTGTCTCCGTGAATACAGTAAGAAACAATGGTAACTTTAACCACATTTAACTACATTAGCAACATGCTAACGAAACATTTAGAAAGACAGTTTACAAATATCACAAAAAATATCATGTTATCATGGATCATGTCAGTTATTATTGCTCCATCTGCCATTTTTTGCTATTGTCCTTTCTTGCTTACCTAGTCTGTTGTTTCAGCTGTGCACATCCAGACGTTCTGCCCTTGTCTAATGCCTTTCATAATGTTGGGAACATGGGATGGCATATGCAAATATTGGGGGCGTACACCCCGACTGTTATGTAACAGTCGATGTTATGTTGAGATTCGCCTGTTCTTCGGAGGTCTTTTAAACAAATGAGATTTATATAAGAAGGAGGAAACAATGGAGTTTGAGACTCACTGTATGTCATTTCCATGTACTGAACTCTTGTTATTCAACTATGCAGAGTCTAGGGCACCTTTTAAGGTTGAACCACTGTAGTCACATGGACTATTTTAACAGTGTCTTTACTTCCTTTCTGGGCCTTGAAAGTGGTAATAACATTGCAGTCTATGGAGGAACAGAAAGCTCTCGAAATATTTTAATTTGTGTACTGATGAACGAAGGTCTTATGGGTTTGGAACAACATGAGAGTGAGTAATTAATGACAGAATCTTCATTTTTGGGTGAACTAACCCTTTCAGATTTACACAAATCAGAAGCTACAATTGTTCTGAGCATGTGATTAGGTAGTTACCGTAAAATGGTGAGACTGGTCCTTACAAGTCAGTCCTGTCTTCATATAACAGATATTTCAGGTTATTAAACTCACCTTTAGATGAAACACAACAAAACGCAAAGCCCACCAGGACAAGTCCGAGTCTGAGTGTCCTCATCTCAGTGTTCTTCGGTGCAGAAGCTGTGCTGTTCGAAGAGAGTGTTTGAATAATGAAAGCATTCATACGCTTCACTGACCATGGATACTTCCTCATAATTTAGTATCAATTACCCATAGGATCAGGAACAGTGCACAAGTCCTGTAAAAACACTACTTCAACTTTTTTATCTTTATCCAAAACCATTTCAGTGTACAGGAAAGCTAAAGATCTTCTAAAATATTATGTTCACACCATTATCATCTACAAAATATTAAGGAGAATTCAGGTTAAATCAAGTACATTACAAAACAATATCTGTTCGACAACCCAATAAACTGTCAAATCCCATCCATACACTCATGTTGACTGTTCCTAAACTTACCTCAGCACACTACAGGAATGTTACTCCACCACATTCGGGGCTTGTGCTGCTAAGTAAGCGTCTGCCATAGATGAAAAGGAATGCTATGTTAAAGGGATAGTTCACCCAAAAATGAAAATTTTATGTTTATCTGCTTACCCCCAGCGCATCCAAGATGTAGGTGACTTTGTTTCTTCAGTAGAACACAAATGATGACTTTTAACTCAAACCGTTGCCGTCTGTCAGTCAAATAATGCGAGTGGATGGGAACTTCTACTATAAGAGTAAATAAAACTTGCATAGACAAGTCCAAATTAAACCCTGTGGCTTGTGACGACACATTGATGTCCTAAGACACGAAACGATTGGTTTTTATGATAAACTGAACAGTATTTATAACATTTTTTACCTCTAAAGGTGATGATACACGGGGCAACTTTTTGAGCAATGTTGCTGGGCAATGTTGCCGTCAACGGGCAACCTGATGAGACACAGGGCAACTAATTAGGGCAACGGACAGTTGGCAGCAACTAATCAGAGAGGAGCAAATCTATTGCCAACTCAATAAATACTTTATTATAAACACTTGTTAGGCACTTTATTTCAACTTTTCAAATATTTTCTTCATTTTTATTAAAAATAAATGCCTTTCCGATCTGATTTGTGACAGGAAAAGGGAGAAGAGCGAGTTCGGCAAAAGGCGGATTCGAACCCGCGTCGATCGCATCAAAAGCTATTCAAATGTCAAACGCCCTACAGCCTACGTTACTGGAGACGTTAAAAAAATCCCGTCTTTTTAGTATTTAACTGAAATCATTCAATAGCTTCATTACAGCATACACACATTACTTTCGGACAGTTGTTGGTATTTTAAGCAATATATGAGGTAAATTCCCTGTTTTGGGTTGACGCATGACAACTTACTAGCGTAAAAAGATAAAAGTTCACACTCCTTTTCTCCGCTCCACTGCCGGTGAGAGGCCGCCATCTTGTTTTAATTTTTTCTGAAATCTCCGAACCGGTCACGTGATCGACTGCTAACATTGTGATTGGAGGATCTCAAAAAATTGCCAACGACCGATCTAACGTATCCAGATATATATTTGTTGCTCATTCTCAGTGGGAAAGTGCCCAAGCAACTTTGCTCGGCAACACTGCCCGGCAACATTGCTCAAAAAGTTGCCCCGAGTATCATCACCTTAAAACACCATGTCCAACTGCAGCAGCAGTGATGTCTCGCGCGTATACTTAAATGAGTGCTAGACATCACTGCCGCTGTCAGAGCATGATCAGACCTTACTAAACGAGTGCTGAACGCAGTTGGACATAGTGGTGTATTAGAGGTAAAAAATGATATAAATACTGTTCGGTTTCTCACACAAAATGATCGTTTCATGTCTTAGGACATCAATGTGTCGTCACGAGCCGCAGGGTTTAATTTGGACTTGTCTAAGCAAGTTTTATTTACTCTTATAGTAGAAGTTCCCATCCACTCGCATTATTTGACTGACAGACGGCAGCGGTTGGAGTTAAAAATCATCATTTGTGTTCTACTGAAGAAACAAAGTCACCTACATCTTGGATGCCCTGGGGGTAAGCAGATAAACATCAAATTTTCATTTTTGGGTGAACTATCCCTTTAATGCTAACAGATGTTAATGCTAACAGGTGTTATTAAACTTCCAAGAGACATTCGACATAAAAAAACAACTACTGCCACCTTCTGATGTAGCTCAGGATAGTATCCTGATGAGTGCAATGCATTTTTACAGATTAATGTAAAAAATAACTTTAATAATTAATTTATATGATATACCCCCTGGTTTCACAGACAAGGCTTAAGTTAGTCCTAGACTAAATTGCGTGTTTGAGCTGTTTCAACTGAAAGTAACTTGTACTGACAGATCTTAAAATATGTCACTGCCACTGTTTTGACTCAAGATGCACACCAGTAATGTTGTTTTTCTAGTGTACGTTTATAAAAAACTTAAATATCCTAATTGAACTAAGGCCTAATCCTGGCTTAGGCTAAGCCCTGACTGTGAAACCGGGCCATATAGTTTAATGCCGCTTAGGTTATGTATAAATAAAGTTATTTTAATATCATTAACAAACTATTATCATTTCGTTAATATTTTCAATTAGTTTTTATTATAATAGCCATTTTAATTTTCAAGTTTTGGTCATTTTATTTGTAATAGTTTTCCCCCCGATTTCACGGACAAGGCTTAAGCTAGTATGTTTGAGCTGTTTTAACTGAAAGAAACTTGCTCTGACATATCTTAAAATATGTCAGTGCCATTGTTTTGTCTCAAGATGCACACCAGTAATGTGTTTTGCTAAAGAACATTTTAAAAAGCTACTTAAATGTCCTAATCCTGGCTTAATCTAAGCCCTGTCTGTGAAACTGGGCCTTAGTTATTAGTTAGATGAAAATAAGAAATGTCACCTTGGCAACTAGCTGCATTAAATAAGTTTATAATATCCCTGGATGCAATACATATTACATTGAAGTTCATATAGAAATATGATAATGAAAAAGCATGGTCCTGAAGAAACACTCAGCCACAAGATTTTGTTTTAAGAACATCTCACCCTCTTTATTAATGTGTCATTTTTCAGATGAGAACTACGGTCGCATGAAGCATCTGTGGAGATGATGCTTATAGCGTGAGGTTTCATTTCGTTATGTTTTGTTGTTTTCTTAAAAAAACAGAATGAGCTGTGGAAAAAACCAGCCACAATACTAAACAGAAGAGCTGAAGACAGAAGTAAACAAAGAAAAAAAAAGAAAAAAATAACACAGGAAACAGAAATCAGGTCATAATGACAGATGCAAGCTGCGAGGTCATGAAACTTACATATGTACACATTTTTGAAGAAAAAATACAAATTTTAAATTGTTTTGTTGTTGTGTAACTGCATGTGTTATGATATTGAAACTATATTTCCAAGCATTTCATTTCTGAATGTGAGGGTCATTTTGTTAAAAAAAAATCAAAAAAATCAAAAATTGTGCATTAATTCTCTGGGCAAATAATAATTAACACACTAAAACAGAACAAACAAAACCAGACTAAAACTCAAAAACCAAGATTTACAAAACAGTACTCATATCAACACCTTATTAAGCAGCTTCTGATAGTGCATCTAAGACTCTGTTCTGCTCTTGAAATCCTGACCGAAACCACACGAACGGAAAAATAATTTAAGCATCCAGAAAAACAAATGCTCATGTAGCCCAGCTGAATTCTAAGAGCACGATTCTGTACGTTTAATGCAGATTTGAACCCATTCATTTGACCATGGGGAATAAAGCAGGCTGGATGGAGAGGTGATCAGATTCAAGTTTTAAGACGCCACTAAAGCCAACATGCCGCCCATCGAACAGAGATGGATGATGTCATTTCATGTTCTCCTAACTTCAAGATGTACAGATGCCATTTGAATAGGTGGAGCTTTGTTTTTTCATTCAAATGCACAACCAAGCGGCCACACATCCACGTATGTGCAAAGTGTGTAAATTACTCGGAGTGGGCGGGAAAACCACTGGATTCAATGGCACACGTACACATCACGCACTCGCTCATGCAAACAAAAGTGACAGTAGTTTCCACTCCAAGCCTTTTGTTTTCTTTAGGACAAACAACTAATAGGTCAAACGAAAAGAGGGAGAGAAAAAAAAGCAACACAAAAGAAGATTCACAAAAGAAAAAGTCAGATTTTTGTTTTCTTCCCTACCAGGGAATTGCTTAAAATTCTTCTTTATAAAAGAAAAATAGATATTTATATATCTTTGTACATATATATACACAAGGTAAAGAAGGATGGCCTAACGGAAATGAGTCCCAAATTAGACAAGGATGCCCCGGTCTGCTTTTCCATCACTTCCTTCTCCGTCCAACATTTCCCAGAATTCTCTTTGACCTCACACTGCTTCTATACATCTAAAGAGAAAGCCTGCTTTTCCTTATTCATATTTCTCTCTCTTTCACTAGTTGTTTCTATTCTAGGATGGAGTGCGTGTTTTAATTATTGTCTGTTTCTTTTGATTGGTTCAGCCTGAGTCTGAGTCACTGGTGTCAGAGGATGAGGAAGAGGATGACGATGAGGAGGAGTCTGAGCTGGAACTGCTGGCGCTGAGACGAGACGCCATGGCATGGGGTTCCACCGCAGTGGGTTTCTCCACTGAAAGAGCAAGAGAGAGATGTTAATCTAATCTGTCTTGATTAACCTGATTCTGATTGAATCTGTGAACACCTCAGAGTCCCTACCTTTGGTTTTCTGTGGTTTCTTGCCGGAGTTAAGCTGGCCGCTGACGTCCTGTAGTCTTCTCTCCAGCTCTCTCTTCTTCTCCAGAGCCAACTCCTCACGAGATTTACCCGCAGCACCTTTGACTGCCACTGGAAAACACAAAACACACATTTGGTCAAATTTCCTATGCAACTTCTGAAGTATTTAAGTCAAGTTAAGTAACTTTTATTTATATAGCACTTCATACAATACAAATTTGTTTACAGTGATAAACAATGATCAATGATGTAAACAGTTCAATTCTGCTGAAGCAGCTCTAGAAAGACAACAGTGTCATTATTCAGTTGAAATTAGTTCAGTGTTGATTTAGTTTGGTTCAATAACTGTAACTAAAGATCATCAATTATGGAATGATTTCAATTAATCTATAAAGCAGCTCTGGAGAAAACAGTGATGTCCTCATCATCCAGCTCAATTCAGTTCTCATCTGATAGTGTAAGTGCAATCAAATCAACAATATTGTCGAATATTAAGTAATTTATAGTGTTTTATCTAGAAATAATCAGTCAAGGGTGTCTCTACCTGTACCAGTGGCTTAAATGTTAAATCAAAGATACAATGAATGTAAATAAGAGTAGGGAAAAAAAAACAAACGTTTCCAGTATTCAGGTGGATATTTATAAGTCATACACCAAGGTGTATCATCTAAACCACTAAATTTGGCAGTCTTTTTGAGAGAATCAGTATCAGATCAATATCAGTATTATGCCAAATGCATAATTTCCCCAGTTCTGTCTCATTCATGTCTCATTTGCTACCATTAAGTTATATAAAATAATAATTAAAAATAAAACATAAAAAGGCTGCATATACTCCTATCTAGAGAGTAATGCCAATATAATATATACACACTACAGATTTGTTTTTTTGAACAGTTAATAATTAATATTCCATAAGGACACATTAAATTTTTCAAAAGTTACAGTAAAGACATTTATAATAGTCTTAAAATTAAGAGATATTTATAAGATTTCTCTTTCAAATAAATGCTGTTCTTTTGAACTTTCTATTCAAAGCATCCTGAAAAAAAATGAATCAGTTTCCACAAACAAAACTAAGCAGCTCAACTATTTTCAACATTGATAATAATAAGAAATGTTTCTTGAGCAGCAAATCAGCAAATTAAAATGATTTCTGAAGGATCATGTGACACTGAACACTGGAGTAATGACGCTGAAAATTCAGCTTTGCATCACAGAAATAAATTACATCTTAAAATATATTCAAATAAAAAAATAAAAAAAATAGTTCTCCTAAATTGTAATAATATTTCACAATACTGTTTTTACTGTATTTTGATCAAATAAATGTATTTTTCGTTTCTTTTGTTTCATCTTGCCATGTAATTATTCAACACTGTACCTATGTTGACACACGAGTCACATGGGAGATGACTCTACATTAGTGGAGGAATGAAAGAACTGCATTGTGTTTGTTCACAGAAGGGTAAAGAGCAGATGACTGTCGACCTAAGGAGCGTGCTGAAACCAGGAAAGGTGGGGCTACACAAAGCATTATGGGTTAAAGTCTAGCTTCAGATTCCCATTAGCCGCCCAAGAACAAACATTCTTTTTTTAGAGGAAGTTTATATCTTTTTTTATAAATCAGCTACACTATATAAATCTAATTTAAATGAAATGTGCTCTTACCATAAGGTTTCCGTGGTTTCTTTCGTAAACACATCATGACGTATCGCTCTAGTTCCCGCAGCGTAGACGGTTTGAGCGTCTCAAAGTCGATCTCGATCTCCTCTGGGTTGGTGTCGCGCAGCGAGGGCTCTCGCGATTGGATGATGTGGACCACGCGGCCCAGTTTCTCGCCCGGCAGCCTGTTGATGTCCAGGCTGAGCTGCCGCTTCTCGTCGTAGCTCATGGGGCTGGTCTCCTCCTCTTCCTCCGAGTCATAGTGTGGCGTAAGACCACCGTGGCTCATGGGTAGGGGGTTAAACGATGCAGCTTGAGATTTCTTTGAGGATCTAAGGGAAACATGAGAAGGAATAAGATACATTTATTTGTGTTGATGATTTATGAATTAGCTACTGTGTAAATCAGTAAGTGGAGACGTACTTGCTCTTGTTGCTCTTCTTACTGGAGCCCTTCTTGCCCTGAGTGGAAGTCGCTGCTTTGCTGTTGCTCCTGCTCTTTGGTGTCTTGGAGAGTTTTGGCGTTTTTGGCGGCCGAATGACAACCTCATCCTCTACCATGCTCCTGCTCCTCTTGTGTTTTTCCGGCTTCTTCTTTTTCTTCTTGTCTTTCTTTTCTTTCTTCTTCTTGGGCTTGACGATGGGCGTAGAGGACAGCGCAGCCAGCTGCTCGTGCACCGCCCTCAACTGCAGACAAGCGAGTGAATGAGTGTCACTGTGTTTCTAAACCCACGGCCACTGCAGCTCTCAGTAAACGTACAAATACGTCAAATCTGACAGTGCCGGTTTTAGCGAACTTTGTTGGAAAAGTTCAGTCGCTACCTGTGTACACACCTGTTCCTGAAGCTGGGCCAGGCGATGCGCTCTCTCCTCCTCACTGTCGGAGCTCGGGCTGCTCTCGCTCTCGCTCTCGCTGCTCACGTCACTCTCTGATGACGAGGAGGAAGAGGAGGAGGAAGAGGAGGAGTGACCGCCCAGGCCGCCGCCCAGGGACGCAGGTGGGAGGGACTCCAGGGGCTCGTCAGGCATCTTGGCGAAGCGGAACTCAAAGACATCCTGAAATAGAGAGATGAAACCTTTAATATCCAACTTTTGACGTGCTTACTTTCAGTATAAACGGAAGAAAAAGTAGGGCGGCATGATTAATCTCACTTAAATCGTGATCACAATTTCGCCCCCTATTCACTACCATTATAAAGCTTGGTAGAGACAGGATATTTTTAAATATATTTCCGATTGTGTTCGTCTTAAAGAAGATAGACATATATCATGATCGTGAAGTGTCCATACCTGTAATTTTCGGGCCATGGACACCACATCGTGATCTGGGGGATTGTACTTGTAACAGTTTGAAAACATTAGCCTGATGTCAGCGGCAAACTGCAATGCATCCCGGTACTCCCGATGATCCATTTTCCTCTGCAAGATCGAGAAATACATGAAGATCTGATTGAGCACATGGTGGCATTTTTAAATGGTTATGTATCTAAAACTCTTCGACGCGCACCTTTATAGTGCTTAGATCCATGGGACACTTGATAATGTCGTGATAGTCGTGCAGTCCCAGTAAGGAAACATCCACCGGCTTGTAGAAGGGCCAGGCGTAGGCTGTGTGCTTCTTCGACAGCAGCTCCTTGAGAATCGTGCTGCAGTATCGTAGCTGCTGGCTCAGCCTCCCACGCCGCACTGGCTGATGTTGGTTCTGGGAGTCTGGCAAGTCTTTCCGTGGTGGCTTGATGGGCCTGCCACTGCCACCTCGTCTCGCCGGAACTTTGTCTCCAACCAGGCCTCCACCAAGACCTAGGTTCAGGCCAAGGGACAGACCCTGTTTGGGGTCTGCACTATAAGCAGAGATGGTGAGCGGGGAGTCACCGCCACCCAAGCCGAGACCCATGCCACCTACACCCATAGTGAGAGGCATGCCCGTGGTGGTGGGGGTGGTCGTGTCTGCCTTACGCTTGACGCCCTTTTTCTATTGAAAAGATAGAAAGAACAATTAGCTAAATTGCATCTAAAATGCAAAAAAAGCATTTCAAATAGCTTATGCTGCATCATTTTTTTTTTTTAATAAGAGGTCTTACCTTTGCAGTAGGTTGGGTAGGTGGCAGGCCCAGCAGCGCAGGGGTGCTATGTGAAGTGGGAGGCAAAGTCTTGGTTATAAGCATCTGCGGTGGGGTGGACAGGACCGAGTCTGGGGTGTCTGGAGTGGGAGGGGAGTAGGCCGACTGGGATACAGAAGATATAGCAGGGACCTGATGAGCTGTCGTGAATCCACCTGAAACTAAAAGTGAGACAGAAAAAAGAAATGCATAAGCACAAAGGCAGACAAACAGCCAATAAACAGCAGCACCAATTGAATTTCACACAAATTGTCTGTAATTAATCAATAAGGATTTTTAAAAATAATTTAATAAGAGCAGTTTCTAGTAGATGAAATATTGTAGAAATGAGTATCACTAGGAACACACACCAATATATAAAATTTATTTTATAATATTTATTTCATTATTAATGGCTAGCATTACATAATATGATATTATAATGGGTTTATGTGAAGATTTAATAAGTTAGTACAAAGTTATTTCTTAAAGCCTAATAAACATTGAAATTGTAAAAAAAAAATGTTTTTTTACATTGTAATGTTTTTTTTAAAATTGTAATGTTAAAAAAAAATTCTATACTGTAAAAAAAACATCAATTTCGTAGAGACGTCAGAACCAGTATTAGTATCAGTGATTAAACAAATATTTAAAAATGTAATGTATATATCATACATTTTGGTGATATGTAATTTTATATTTTAAATATTTATGCATAAATATCCAGGTAAATATAAAGATATGACCATGAATTCCTGTCAACTCAGTTTAATCAGAGTCATCTATTTTTTCCCCACCCTGTTCTTACTTGATTTGTGGCCTTTTTTAAGTTTGCCCGGTTTGCCCCTAGGGACAGGTGCGGGAATCTCTTCTTCCTCTTGGGGCATCTGTGCAACCTTCTGCAGGAAAGCCTTCTCCAGAGACTGGGCCATCAGGACAATGTCATCTGTTGGCTATAATAAACAGACGACTATTAGATCACATGGCAGTCTCTAGACAATTCTACTGATGCATGTAATTGCACCATAACAGGCTGGGTTGAAGACCTGAGCCACTCGATGGAACAACAAAATAACTGAAAAAACAAAGCTGAGCACTAATAGAAGACTGACTGACTGACCTTGTTGTAGATGTAGCAGTTGGTGAACATGGTGTTGAAATCCTGCATGCACTCGCTGGCACTGCGGTAATAATTGTTCTCCAGTCTTTTCTTGATGGTCCCCATGTCCATGGGCTGCTTAATGATGTTATAATAATCCTGCGTGAGAGAAGAGATGAGCAAACTCTTGTGTTTAGACTCATTACTTCTGGTATAGCATGACATCTTGTTAAATATTTATTAACAGGTCTTATGGTCTGAGAAACATCCCCCAATCAGTCCAATCTGGAGCAAGAACAAACTTACAGGGAGGTTGAGCTTGGCAGCATCCACCGGCTCATGGAAAGGCCAGGCGAAGTGATGCCTCCACAGCGTCTTCTGTAAAGCCTTCTGGAGGAACTGCAGTTGGTTGGTCATGCGGCCCTGTCGAGTGGGGTCCCGTACAGGGGGTTGAGGGGGTCCGGATTGGGGAACCTGGGGCAGAGCAGGTCCTTCAAAACCTTCGTACAGCAGCGACGGCTTGCGGATGCGCTTGCCGGGTCCGGAGATGGTCTGCTCCATCATCGTGAGCCCCTGCATGCCGTCGCCCCCGCCCAAAGAGCTGTGGAGAACAGGGAGATGAGGGGGTCATGTAGAGAAGAGCCAGATGAGAACATTTTGTCTTGGTTTCACAGACAGGGCTTAGATTAAGCCCAAAGTAGGCCTTGGTTAAATTAGGGCAACTTTTATAAACATGCTTTAGAAAAAAAACATTACTGATGTGCATCTTGAGACAAAAAAAAAAATGGCACTGAGTGCAAGTTGCTTTCAGTTAAAAGCTCAAACATGCATTTTAGGATTAGCCTTGTCTGTGAAACCGGCCAATATAGTATCAAATATTGGATTATTGTTTCATACCCAGACAAATTATAACTGTAGAGACAGAACGACGAACAACTTTGTGATTTAATGAAATGAAATATGACGCGTCAACATAATCACAGTACACTTGTCATGACTCAAACTCTGACTAATTGTCCGTTTCGCTTATGGGCACCGAGCATGAAAACACAACTGCCCCTCCAGCAGTTTATCTGTCCAGTCATGTGCGAGTTATGCTTCGACTCATTCCGAAACCATACGCCAGAGTCCAACTGGAAACTGGGGGCGTGACCTTAAATAGACTTAACCCAGATCGGGTCATGTTTGTGTTCATCTGAGGAATTAGCCAATGAGTGTGCAGCTTTCAAAACAAACATTTTGAAGAACAAATCAATTATTCACGTTGGCCCTATATTACTAATGATTCACCCTAAACAAATGTTTTATTATTAAAGAGCAAGTAATTATAACAACTCTCAAAGAGAGTGTGGAAAATCTGCCTACGTCTGTATTAACACATTTAAACTTGATTTTATGTATATTTAATACCTCAGACATCATTATGGACTTTATCATTATAATGCGGTTTCTATAAATTTATGCTGTCATTAAAATTGAGTTTTTAAAAAACAAACAAGTATGACTTATCATGACTTATATACAGGAATGTAATCCTAAAGGGCATTTAAATGCCTTTAAGCCCACAAACTGCTTATGTAAAACTGCACTATCCTCACTAATTTTATAAAATAAAATACATGGGCTTTATATAACCTGACAGTTTAAATAATCTAATTTCCTCCACGAGACTTACCTTCTGAGGCCTGTTAAACGCTTTAAAATGATCAAGTTGACAGCACCCAATACTTGCATCACAAGTTTTTACATGTGCACCTCTTGGGATTCATTTATTGGGACTGCTCAGATAACACATGATGCAATATTTGTAAAAACATTGCAGTCTTTCCGTGATTTTAATATATGAAACAAAACTACAGACTACAAAATAGTTAAGATGGGTGTTTACTCTTTCTGCAGAACGATGCTCTCAATGCCTTCCAGCCAGGTTCTGTAAGTGAAGGTTTGAATACTTGCCCCAGTATGGACTCAATGTAATTTAACAAACTGAAGAAAATAGAAAGCAGACAGGCTGCTTCTAAAGAAATAACTTTGGATAAATGCATCACACAATAATTCAATACACTTGCAACTTTATAAATATTTAGTCAAACTGATAAAACATATTAAACAACTTAAAGTTGGATAATTTAAGGTTTGAATTAAGTACAATATAAACATTGCTATACAATGATACAAAAATCACAAACAGTTGACATTGAAAACGTTTTATTTTCAGTCCAAGTAAAATGTTGGATTACAAACAATGTTTGGAAAAACAAAAAACAAATAATACGTCTAATTATTATTTATTGTTATTATCAGTCAAATATACTGCATGCTGGTTGGGAGGGGGCAGGCGGCGGGCTTCATGCGGCTCATTTAGATACTCGCGTTGCTAAGCAACCAAAAGCGAAACAACTCCACAAATTATTCAGTGCTGTGCCATTACATTTCACAAATCAATGACACCAGCCACCAAAAGAAGCCGAGGGGGGATCAAACAAGCACAGAGCCGCGGCCCTCCGCGCGTGTTAAATGTTGACAAAAGTCCACGTGGTGTGAGGCGGAAACGCAACTTAAGATGAGTTTCAGAATGACTAAACCGTGAAAAAAAAGAAAGAAAGAAAAATGGTTAACATACGATCCTCAAAGTAAGCTTCAAATAATATGAGGCAAAACAACTTACAAACACCTGATAAATAAATATTCGTTTTCCGAGTCAAGGCGTCGCGTGTGACCTAAATCTCTACATGATACAGAAATATAAATATACCCCACTGAAACATTATCGATCATAACATGCCTTTCCATTACGCCAGACAGTATTGTATGCAATCTACCGATCAAATTCACCACCACATGGTCACTGTAACACACTCGCGGAAGAAATGATCCATGAAACATGCTAGATTCAGTAAATCTAAAATTCAGCACACAGTTCCAAGTCTAAATAACCACCCAAAACAAATATATAACACATTTTAGTACCGTGTCCGCAACCTGTATGACCAATAAAAAGACGTTAGCTGGTAACGTTAGCTGCTAGCATTAGCTTACCCTGCTAATTTCACGTTCGCATCCTACCACTGCATGTTTAACGACATACAATCATTTATGCAATTCAAACAATCTTAGATTTAAAAAGCGGTTGTATCACTGAATCTTGACAGTCTGAACACCGACAAATGTGTCAATAAACAAACTGCCGTCTCAGGGAACGAAAGCGCGCCTGCGCACTAAAGGCGGGCAGCTGCTCGTTAAAATCAAGACTTTAAAACTTGAAGACTAGTGGCGAAGAGACGTTGTAAAAATAATAGTCGTTTCAACACCACTGCCATTAGAAAGTGAGTCAATGCAGTCTTATTATTCCGGTTTTTCACTTGAAGTTATTGCGACAGGACGAAAGTGATTAAAATAAATTCCGAAAGATGCCGAATTATGACAATATTCCAAACAACATTTTCGTTCACAGAACAAGTGCAATGTCATTTACTCCAACCGGTACCTGTCAAAGGGCGGGCTAATGGCCGTCTCCATCGGGATGGATCCGGATTCTGTTTTTAAACCGGTTTCGTTCGAGTATCCGAGTTTCGCGGCCTTGTTTTTCTGACTTCCTCTATCCTCCAGCTCAGCGCTACAATGAAATGGCGAAGTTGAGGCTCCGCCCGACTTTTTATAAACCCATCGACGGCTCCATTGGCTGATGTCACGCCATTCGTACACACCTACGCGCATTCTATTGGCCATTCGATCTGTCCGTCAAATAGGCCCCGCCCGCACATCCCCCGGAGCACGATTTGAGGGTTTAAATCATATTATTTCGCAAAAACACACTTGTCTAGGCAACACCGCCACTATAACCAACATACAGCGAAACATTTTCGCGCATAGTTTACAACACTTATGGCTGCGCTAACATTTCCAGAAATATTGCGTTTCTCAAGAGTTGAGTGTTACGTCAAAGGACTTCGCTGATTGGTTCCCCAAAACTAAGGCGCGTTCACCCAGGGCAGGTTGGAAACACGCCATTGGCTCACCCGATTAGTCACGCGTAACAGACAAATGCGGCACACACACGTAAAGATCACCTCGCCTTTCAGTCTGTTCCTGATCTACTGCATGTGAGAAGAGGAAAACCCCAAAAAATACCTAAACTCAAAAGTCTAAAGCAACCACGTGATACGTTCCTAAAATTAAACGGGGGAAAAAAACAACCACACGCCTAAAACCCAAAAACAATATTGTATAATCGCCCCATGAACGCAATGTAAAAAAAAAACTAACACACTAAAGCTGACAAAAGGCGATGTCCTTCTCCGTGTCGATTCAACATGGCCTACAAGGAGTGTCCTCCATGAAATGACGCAGCAACTTTAGTCCTTCCAACGACGACACGCAGTGGTTAAACTCGATTAAATGACCAAAAATATATATAAAACACACTAAAATAACCAGAAATAACTTAAATATTAGAATTACGTCGAAAATTTACACAAATAGCCTATGAAAAGAACTAATGCGTTTAGGCCGACGTCGAGCTCTACACCTACCACAGCCAAAATCATCTATAAAACTTAAAATACGTTTGATTACCTAGCCGTTTTGATCAAAATCCATCGTTGTTTAACAATATTGTCGGCTGTTTTAAAATCAGCCGAGTAAACTACACTTTAACTACATTCATTTAAAGATTCTCTTTCCATAAGCCATTAACAATTGTTAGACGCATAAGACTAAATGACCTGGTACAACAAAGTGGATTTTAAAACGATCCTCAAATTAAAACGGTTTAGGAGAACAGATTTTTAGAAAAATATACTGCCGCCCATCCCCCACTACCAAGGTTACAGATTTGAAACAATGTCATAGATAGTGGAAAACAAAAATACAACACTAAACCGGTCAAATTATAAGTCATCTATAAATTATTTAAATTAAAACGCTTAATTTAAATTATTAATGTTTTACAACAGATTTTTTTTTTAAAAATAAATCTAACTGTTAAATCTCTTTAACATATACCTCTATCCAGATTAAGTGAATTGAAAATAAAAAGGAAAAACAAAATATGTCGAATTCCTCATTGTTGGTAAAAATCCTGATTTTCTTCTTGTCTTCAGCCACGTTTCTTTATTCAACACATTTCCCTCAAACATGTCCGACTTCTTCTTCCCCATTCATTGGATCGAAGTGGGGGCAGGGAGAGTCATGTGATCACCCACACAACTGATCGCGTGGCTGAAACTGGTTTTAAGCGGGAATTCCATAAAACACGTCTCCTTTTTTAAATACACAGCACACAGAGAGCATTCCCTAGCGATTAAATACTCGATCTTTAAAAATCCATTAAATGTAAACGCGTAATTAGTCAGCTACGATGATAAATCCAGAACAAAGAAGATATTGCTATTGTTGCTGCGCCATGATTGGATGGAGCAGATCACGTGTCGGGCAAACCATCGCGCCATCGCAAAAATTAAACCTTCTTATTTTTCACCGAGATTATCTTCTTGGAAAACGTAATCCGATTCCTTTAGATTCCTTCCAAATGCTCTGAATACTAGAGTTCACTTAGGTAAACGCAGAGCAAAAAGTTTATTAGGAGCACGAGAAATCCATGTAATCAATAGCTTTCATCTCCGTTGAATGTAATCCTCTCTGCGCATGTGCAGTTTCATCTGACTCCCTTCCCCCCGAAACCTGCTAAAATTGGAAACTTGTTCTGTGACTAATTATTTTGACTGATTACGAAATATAGCTACATTGAAATTGAAATAAGTTTGTGGACACATATTAAGTGCATCTTTATAAGGTTTTAACAAAGGTGAACACTGAAAAAAACATTTAAATCTAGTAAGCAAGTGATAATGCATTGTTATATGCTAGATTGTGATCACACTGTTTGTTTTATTTTTCAAAAAAATGGTTGGCTGTACATTATCCTGATTTACACAACTACATGCAATGTTTTTGATAGTTTTTCTTCCCACCGGGCAACGTTTTTGGAAAGATGCAGATAATTATCCCTTTATTCAATTGATTTTTAATATTACTATACATATCCAACATGTTTAAATATACCTAACATCCTAAAGGTAGCCTAATTTAATTATTAGTTAACAAAATATCACTTCCAGAGGCTTGCTTTTAAAAGAATAGGCCTACATTTGAATATTTGTCAGGTAGTTATTTGACTATGTTGTGCTACATACAACAACATCTGTGTAAACAGCATGACAAATGGGAAAGCACATGCCTGGCCTGTCACTCATGTCCCACAGAAGTGAGCACAGACAACACTAACCCAGTCTGACTCAGCGTCACAAGGCAACTTGGCCAGCAGGGGAAACGGTTGCTATGGAGGCTCTCGCTCACACACTCTTTCCTTTTCCTAATAGCTGGCTGTTTTTGGCAGTAGTGCTGAAGGAAAGCACACACTTTGTTTGATGGCTGGGTTTAGGTTGGGAGGAGAATGCGTGTGAATTGTTTTAGCATGCGTGTGAATTGTTTTAATGTAATAAAAATTAAATAACATTTTTGAAAATGTATGCAATCATATTCCTAGTTCCCATTCTCAATTAAAGCGTTAGTTCACCCAAAAATTAAATTTATGTCATTTATTACTTACCCTCATGTCGTTCCAAACCCGTAAGTCCTTCGTTCATCTTCGGAACACAAGGTTCAACGTCTGAATGCTGACTCGGTGTTGGCCAATGGTGTAACAAGTGTAACATGCGAATGATGCTGATGCAGGAGCCGGCCAATAATGAGCCGGCATTCAGACATAGAACTTGAAAGCACTGGATGTAAACAGCGTAGCAGAAAGACAGGGTAGAGAAGATATTGTTGAATAAAGTCATTCCGTTTATTATTAATACTATATATACTTAATACTTAATACTATTACAGAAACCTTATTGGTTTCTTCTTACCTGTTTCATTTATGTATGACTGACAAATATCCATCACATTATATTTAATAGTTTATTTATGTTAAAACTCTGTAAGCCAAATGAATGGAAATTAAAGATTAGTTCACTTTAAAATGAAAATTACCCCAAGCTTTACTCACCCTCAAGCCATCCTAGGTGTAGGGGAGAGTGGGGTAAGATGAGCCATTTTTTACTCCTCAAGATAAGGGAAAACGAAGCAGAAGTACAATGAAAGTATTTAAAGTAATTTCAGGATGTTTCCTATCATTTTAAATGAACAGAATACATCTATGACAAAGGGTTCTAAAAATATGGCTTCTTATAACAAAAAGTGTTCCTCTGGCTCAATTTACCCCAGGTTAGTGTTAAGTTGAGCCTAGTCAGTAGATGGGTGTAAACTGACCACCTAACTGAATCTGAATCAAACCCATGTGAATTTTTTAAAGCTAATGTACCTATTTTAAAAATCAAATTTTTTAATCAAATTTCATAATCAAATGTCATTTTACAAATATTCATATTTTTTTTTTAAAGCTATCTTAAGCAACATAAAACCAACCAAATGAAGTTGAAATTTTAGTATGTTTAATTGTTTGCATTTCTGAAGCAATATGTTGAACACCAAAGTTGTAACCTTCCCATAAACAGACTAAACAGAGAGTTTGTCGAGTAAAATTAAATTAAAACTAAATAAGAATGAATAAATGTCACTAAAACTAATAAACATTATCTTGACATGGTAGTTTTTCTGCAATGTCGACCATGTTAGGCCATTAGAGACTACAGGTGGAAAGATATATATGATTAAACATCATCTGGTTCGTATCAGAGAAGGATTTTGGTGTACTTGTACATTGTTCCTATCAAATAAACTCAAAAATAAAGATAAACTAAACCAGTTGCGTAATATTACATTGAAACGACACCAGTTTATACTTCAGATTTAACTTAAATTCATTGCCTTATGGTGGGGTAAGTTAAAACGCTGGATCAATTTACCCACAGCATTTGGCTCACTTTGCCCCATAGCTGCCATTTTAGGAAAAGCTAGCAAGCTTACCAATTCAGAATAATATTTAGCTAAATGACTTGTATGGTTTTATACATTGTTAAATCACCAATATGCATCATAAATATTTTAGACCTGGACAAATTTGCTTTGATGAAACAGCCATTACTGTTATGCTAAAATTTTACTTTGACAAGCCAAAAACAGTTTTTAAAGTAAATAAGCAACTTACATTCCTCCCATGTACTTCTCCTTTTCACAGTCTGGCAGGGATGATGGGTGGTTCCAAAATATATGGTCACATGACAATAAAAGTGTACTGTTGCCAAGATACAGGGGGTGGGTCAACTTACCTACTGGTTCATCTGACCCCACTCTCCCCTATATGACTTTCTTCTTTCTGGAAGACGTAGGATGTAACGTAACTGTTTTGAACTGCAAGAGGCGTTACACATTCTGCACTCAAAAAAGGTCAAAATGTAGGATTTATCCATTTGAATTGCATATTAAAGGATTAGTTAACTTGAAAATGAACGAAAGTGCATCCATCCATTATAAACAAACGTTCTCTACACAGCGCCGGGGGGTTAATAAAGGCTATCTGAAGTGAACCGATGCATTTGTGTAAGAAAAATATCCATATTTAACAAGTTATAAAGTAAAATATCTAGCTTCCGCCAGACCGCCTTCCATATTCAACAAGAAAGTGTAAAACTCTCGCAGTACAAAAAGCTTACGTTACGTCCTACACCTCCCGTATTCAACTTATGAAAAAAGCGTAACTGACACAACTTTCTTCAGCTCATACTCGTTGGTTCTGTTCACTGCTATTATAAAGCTTGGATGCGTCAGGATATTTATTAATATAACTCTGATTGCATTCGTCAGAAAGAATAAAGTCATATACACCTAGGATGGCTTGAGGGTGAGTAAAGCATTTTCAGTTTAAAGTGAACTAATCCTTTAATTTCCATCCATTTGGATTACAGAGTTTTAATATAAACAAACTATTAAACATAATGTGATGGATATTTGTCAGTCACACATAAATGAAACAGGTAAGAAGAAACAAATAAGATTTCTGTAACAGTAACAATAAACAGAATTATTTTAAATGCACAATAACCAGTTTATTTATCATCAAGAAATCCAAACTCATACATTTTAATACCGCTTGTTCAACACACAGCAAAATCTCCTGAGTTAAATCAACTCTGCTCAGAGTACATATGGCCCCTCTCTAAATAGTGTTAAGAAACACTGAAGCAGAGTTAAAGTTAATGAGATAAATAAGCAAGTAATTAAGTGATGATTGTGCATTAGTGATGAACACCTGCTGTTAACAAGCAGAATCACTGAAAAAAAGAGAAATACAAGAACTACAACTGACTTCAGTCACAGCCTTATTAATTGCTTAATTATCTCATTAACTTTAACTCTGCTTCAGTGTTACTTTAACACTATGTAGAGAGGGACCATATGTACTCTGAGCAGAGTTGATTTAACTCTGGGGATTTTACTGTGCAGCCACATTTTAAATACTATTATACTTTTTAACTGAATAAATTTAAAATACCCTATAGTCAATAATTTTATCCTTTTAAAACTCATTTTTGATCGCCAAAATAACATATATAAATGTTTTTTCCTGTGAAAAAAATGACTTCATGCCTTAAAATAGCTTGAATGTAACTCTATACACCCTTGCTTCATTTAGTATATGCTAATTAGCCCCGCCTCCATTCACTCGCTCGAGCTCAGCGATCCACTTGGTCAACTTACTGAGATAAAGGCTGCCCAATGATATCGTTTTTTATAACGGCATAATGGTAATTAATATCATTAGCCTTTTTGCTTGACTATGTTATCAAAAGCTAATAATGTGTTGCTAATGTTACAAGATTCCCTTGCTTCATAGCGGCCATAGTTAATGATATGCTAAAGTTTACCGGGACGTTGACTTTATAAGGTAGTTTGTGACGTAAGAAACACCAGTGATTTCACTGTAGATCACTGCAGTTTTAAAGACAAAATACAATGTTGTTGAGTTATGAATTTGCACATGGTTTGTCTACCACATAGACATTGTGTAACCCAAATGGATGGACGTTTTAAACACAAATACACAAGTCTTACATTTACGCCTAAATATTTTTTAGTGAATTGGTTGCTGTTTGATCAGGACAATTGAGTAATGGTCAGATGAAGCATAGATAATTGTAAAAGAACCAGTTTTCTGTATATAATCTTTTCCCCTTAGAATCAGTTTCCGTCCTCCTTTAACCAGGCGTATCTGAGACTGCAAGGACTGCTAGAAGCCCATTCTTTGAGGTCTTACCTGTGAAAACCTCACAAGTCTTATAATTGTGGAGCTATTAACAGTGATTCTCACAATCATTTGCACTTCTATTCTGAATCCAGACACAATGAATGTCAATGGCTCTGCTCTGCACAGGTGTGAAGTGTTGGTATGCAGCACCATTGTTGCATTATCACAGTATTTACCTTTGCAATAAAGAATCCACCAATCCCTTTCCAATCATGTGTTGAAATAAAGCTGAAATTCAAGAAGAACAAGAGCATTTGGTATATTTTTTTACATTAGCGCTTTTGTAATGCATTTTATCCACTGTATGATTACCACAGCCACTTGCGTATTTTTCTATGTTCACTAAGATTTAAGATATTTCAATTTACTTGTTTTTGCTTTCTCAGATGTGTTGAGTGTACATGAGAAAGTATCATGAACACTGCCTCTTTCAATGTGTATGGATGCAGGCATAGCCTATACTTCAATTCAGATTTGCTGCTGAAAGGGAAGCACAGCAACAATTCAAGCTGTTTACAATGCATCAACCTTGAGCCAAACAAAGTTAGCTGTTATCAGATTCCATCAGGCATTATACAATCCTTCTGTTATTAGCCTATAAAATTTTACATTAGACAGGAGCTACAGTGATGGAGAATGAAAAAAAAAAAAAAAAAAAAAATTATATATATATATATATATATATATATATATATATATATATATATATATATATATCTGACTGCATCAAACTAGTAAGAGAACATTGTTGCTAAGAATAGCTCGTAATTGTGCCATGTCATCTTTCAGGTTAACAAACAAACAAATAAAACGAAAGTAGAGAAAACAAAATAAAATGCCATAAAATAAAATAATTGACTAGCATAATTTGTCTCTACAGTCTTGACAATTTTATTTGGTGTACAACAGTGACATCTAGTGTTTACGATGGTGAACAATGTGCCCAGTGTGTAGCGTTTCTCAACGGGGCGCTACCGCCCCCCAGTGGACGAACTTCCAGTGACGGTGTTCCAATTTGCAACAGTTAAAATAAACAAATGTTTGCATATTTATATTCCGTATGGTGAAAACACTGTTAAAATTTACTTTACAAAATGCATATTTAATCGAGTTTAAATTTAATTGAAATTTAATGTGTCAAAATCTGCATGTTCCGGCCATGGAGACCGGGGATTGTATAACACTTTTTGTTTGATCATCAGTAACTCAGTGGTTCTTTGTGCTAGACCTAACAAACTTTGATACATGGTAGTTTGTCTACTACAAATAAAACTAACTTGGACGTGTACACTGCACAATCACAGATATGAGTTAATGTCAAATATAAAGAGTTCTGTTGTTACAGCCCCATACTAAGTTGTAACACTAGCTGGGGATAGATGCAAAAATGAGAGGTGATTTGCTGAAATAAGATCCACACTATCTAATTTATGCAATAACTTTATTGAAGAACAAAGAATAATCACTTTTTAGTGAAGCGAACAATTTAAAGTGACAAAAACTTTGTACTTCTTTCAGGACAGGAATTTAGCACAAACACAACTGCTATGTTTGAATGTTTGTGTGTGTAGCCTACTAGCCTAAGGGTTCAGTCACTAGCTATGTTGCCATCCACCTAATTTTATGTAAATTATGTGAAATGTGTTTGATGTTAGCATGAATGCAAAGCATCAAATTAAACTAGAGAAACAATTTTAGGTTATGTAAGTCAAATAACTGTATCTATAAGACTATAATTGCTAGGCAAAAAATAATCTTGAAAAAATCTTTTACTTTCCTTCCTGAAAATCAGTTTTTTGGTCATAAAATATACAATGTTGCTCATGCCACGTCTCCTGTGAGTTCAAAAGGGTGATGGGGGTGTATGAAATTGATGACATCACCACTCTTTTCTGACTTGTTAAACTGTTACATCTAACCCTGTGTTACAACACTTCCCGGTCTCCCCCTGCAAAGAGGAATCCTGCGGTGTAATTGCAAAAATTTTAAAACAAATAAAATGGTTATATTGTGATTTAGATTTAATTTAGCAAGTAGGGCCTACAATTTAACTGTTTAAAAAAATTATAATTTTGTTATATTTTAAGAAAAAGTCCTGTCCCCCAACTTCATGTCTGTGTTTTTACAGTAATAGACATTACCAATTTACAGTTGTTGTTTTTTTTAATTGCTAGCAAGCATCGGTCAACACTTAAGCTATATTTTCAAAACTCTTCACACATTCAGCGAAACAGAAATCTGTCCGGACCAAAATAATTTTTCATTGCTTTCACACAAAATGCGTTCAATGAGCACATTTTCCGTCATTCATACTTCACCATCTGCAAAACACTATATATTTGCAGCACATTTTTCAATTGCTACACTGCTTTCAAAACTGATAAAAGCACATTGAAATCACAATGATGGCAAACTCTGTGCATTTCTGCAGGAATTATATTGAAATATAAAATATTAGCAGAATATTTACAATAAAATTAAATAAAAATAAATTACAAACACAACTGATTCCAATTTCAGCCTATGCCCAATAATATATATATATATTTTTTTTTTTTTTCTGGTTATCTTTTGGTAAATCGGGATGGCTTCAGAATGATGGATCAAGGAAGACACATTGGTGAGGAAAGAAGAGTGGCAGAGAGAGGGAGGACTAGAACCCTCACAGTTTGTCCTGTAGGGTTGTGGGGGAGGCTGGAGTCTTTCCCAGCGTCTCGGATCATAGGCAAGAAAACATCCTGGACAGATGACTGGACCATCACAGGGATGACACACACACACACACACCTGCAGGCAAATTTACAGTCTCCAAATCACCTGTCCTGTATGTCTTTGGGAACAGGGAGAGAACATTCAAACTCGACACAGAAAGCCTCCTGCACAGCTGGACTCCAATACTGCACACCTTTAAACTAGACATGTTGTTGATGGTTTTGTTTGTTGGTTTATTTGTTTATATGTAAATCTTAAAGATAGAGGGGGAAAGAATGCTGCATTTCTCATTCATTCTTTGTGCAGTAATACAGTCAGAAAATAAAAAGAACTTATTCTTATTTTGTAATGAAATACTGATTTATGTGAAAAAATCATTCAAACTTTAAAGACCAGGTTAAATAATAATGAGCAGAGGATACTGGGAAATGAAGTCCGGGAATAACAGAGTCTCTAGAAATGAGGGACGAGGCTGCCATCTGCTGGTACTTAAGGGTACCACAGCTGACAGATGTAACAGGTGCATGGCATCTCCAATTAATTTTCATAAATTTTGCTACATTTCTGATAATTTCATGTGTCTCACTAGAGTCTGTGGTGTTGCACTGATAACTCACAGATTTTTAGATATTTTAATCTAAATTTTGATAAATACAGTTTTATTAATATTTCTAAAATGTCCCCAGATGTAGAAACCATCATGATGCCAGCTGAGCCTCCATTTTAGAAAAGTCTAGATTTTTGCTACCCCATATTCATAGAGGAACAAGAGAAAGCTATTGTAAACATGGTTTTGGCCAATAATCTGATACGTCTCAGAGAAATTCAAAGAAACATCATCAATGACCACAAAGTTAATGTCCATCCGGTCTCTTTATCAACACTGGGGAGAATCGTTTTAAAAAAAAAAACATCACATACAGATATAACAAGTCTGTTGAGTGCCATTTGAAAGAAAGAGTAAAAGACCTGCTGCATGAATATGTGCAGGCAATAATGCACACTGCACACAGTAATGCACACTGCCCATGTCAATTTTTTACATGTAAATTTATACTAGGCCTATATTGAACTGGACAGTGTTGTATATCTTTACTTTTTTAGGGAGTTTTGATAATTGATGCTGATCTAATCCCACATGAATTTATCTTCATAAATGAGGCAGGGTGAAGGGAGAAACATCATTGGCCACAGAGCTATTTTGAATGTCTTGGGCCAACATGGACGTAACATCTGCAATCACGCAGAATCTGATCCTCCACCAGCATTCCAGCTTAGGTCTTTACAACACAGTCCACATACTCACGTTTTTAGACAGACTACACATCGTCACAGCACAAGACCACATGGATGCAGGGCAGATGAGATTCATTGTCATCTGGGTCAATATCTTTCCACATATCTGTAAAGAAACCGATGTCATGAGCATCCACAATTTTCACTCCAATACCTCCCACCATACTCTTCTTTCCTTAACCCCGATGAGGAGGTGTTTTTCAGCATGGCGGTGGAAGGTTTATGATCTTCAGCCCTATGTCAGGATATCCTTCATTCAAGCCATGGAGGAGGCCTGTGACCTAATTGGTGCAGAGTCTGTGCAAGGATGGATTTACCATTCAAGAAGATTTTTCCCTCGATGTCTTGTGAGAGAGGACATTGTCTGCGATGTGTACAAAGTGCTATGACCAGATCCAGCTAGGCCAAAAGATGATGCTTAGGTTTTTTTTTTTTTTAATGCTTTCTTTTTGTTTTCACAAATGTTTTTGTTTATATTCTATACTTAGAATATGTTCACTGATTTTCAGTGCAAAATGGCTTTTGGAAATACATGGATGTAAAAAAATCAAACCCAGACTACATCATTAGAAAAGTAGAAATGTTACAAGTGTTTAAGATTGAACAGAGTGTAATTGGTAGTTCAAACATATTGTATGAACCATGTGTGTGCCATATGGTGTCAAAATTGGGTTTTGTTAAATTATTGTAAAGTTTTGAATGAAGAGTGTATTTGAGTTTGCGAATTGTGTTGTGTTTTGATAAAATGAGCCTAGTTTTTAAAATCATGCTTAAGCAATCATAAAAAACTATATTTCTGATGTCACCACAGATCTAACAACAGTGAGAAACGTTTTCTTAAAGGTGCTAAAGAGGATGTTTTGTTTTATACATTTTTGCAATATTACTAGAAACTGTCTTTACTAACTGATGAAAGACTATTTATTAGGTGCACTGAAAGTAATAATATTAATATACATCATCTGTGCACGAGGTAGGGCCTTAAAAACATCAGCCAATCGTTTACGCGATCATCGCGTAAACGATTGGCCCTCTGGCTTGTCAATCACTGCCGTGACGTTCCTTGTGAGAGACGAGCGCGGCTGCGCGCTCCACTAACTTTCCACACTCCACAGGCGCCGCATGCAATGTTTTTGTCAGGAGACAGGAGTAACAACTGCAGATTATGAGTTACCTGCGGTGAGTCCGACATAATGAATCCACTAACACGATACAGCGAATTCCAGTGGTAAACACTCGTGTTCCAATACTCGTGCATGAGTTTTGGGAGCCGTTCCCTTGAAAGGAAGGGGGGTTGTTCTTACGCATGCGCTCATTTCAAAAACTCAGTAACAGTCTTTGGTTTCTCAGTCGACGAAAAGATCCTCTTGATCATCTTTAAAGGGATAGTTCACCCTAAAATGAAAATTAAGTAATCTTTTACTCACCCAGTGTTGTTCAAATGCCCTGTGTCCCTCTTTCCTTTTCAGACCACAAAAGGAGAGATTTTGAAAAATGTCCTGCACTTGCTTCTCCATATAATGGCAGTGAATGGTTCAAACTTTACAAAAAGGATTCAGAAGTAGCAAGTAATGATACAATGATATGTGCGCCATATATAAAAAGTGTTTAGAAGGCATACTATTAGATTTTGTGAGAAAGAAACCGTATTATTCAGTCAAAAAACTGAACTCATTCTTTGCACGTTCCTGAGAGTGTGTGTGAGCCATCAGCAGCCGTTCACGCATACAATAACTCACACTGCTGTCACGACAACCGGAATATTCACCTCATATATAATACTAAAGAACAGGTTGAGTGGCCAATGGAATGTGGATTCTCCACAGCTGGAGAATTGCATAAACTAGTTGAGTCTTGGGGCCAGAAATCCTATAAAGAAAAATCAAACAGCTCTATACATCACCACATGTAGTTTGGGAGGGTTTCAAGAAAATCCTCCTCACTCATCCAAAAACAAACTCGAGCATGTTCAGTTGTCAGACATGACTGAACTGGACCAGCTTCTATGGTCAGATGAAACTAAAAAAAGAGCTTTTTGACAGCAACCCTTACAAAAAAAGAAGTTTATTCAAGTGTGCTATTAGTATACTTTTAAACTAAGAAATAAGTACACTTTCAGTCTACTTTTTATACACTTCTCAGAAATATACTTAAAATTACACATATATATTTGACTTATACTGACAGAAAAGTCTAAGTATATTTGGCCTATACTTGTACTCAATCTTTTGATTGAGATATACTTATACTATATATATAATTATAAGATATAATTATACTAAAGTATAATTAAGTATTCTAAGTATACTTGGCTTGTAGTTGTGTTTAATCTTTTGATTGAGTAGCCTATTAATTACTTTTTCACATAGGCTAGTTTTACATACTGACTTATATTGCTTGAAAAATATTGATTTATAAAGAAAACAGATATATTCCTAATTCTGAGTATCTGGATTTTTGTGTAGGCTAGTCCACTGATAGTGTACATAGAAATTTACTTAAAGGTGCCCTAGATTCAAAAACTGAATTTACCTCGGCATAGTTGAATAACAAGAGTTCAGTACATGGAAATGACATACAGTGAGTCTCAAACTCCATTGTTTCCTCCTTCTTATATAAATCTCATTTGTTTAAAAGACCTCTGAAGAACAGGCGAATCTCAACATAACACCGACTGTTACGTAACAGTCAGGATCATTAAAGGGATAGTGCACCCAAAAATGAAAATTTGATGTTTATCTGCTTACCCCCAGCGCATCCAAGATGTAGGTGACTTTGTTTCTTCAGTAGAACACAAATGATGATTTTTAACTCGAACCGCTGCCGTCTGTCAGTCAAATAATAAGAGTGAATGGTCACACAATCTATAAGAGTCAATAAACATGCACAGACGAATCCAAATTAAACCTTGCGGCTCGTGACAACATGAAACGATCGGTTTGTGCTAGAAACCGAACAGTATTTATATCATTTTTTACCTCTAATACACCACTATGTCCAACTGCATTCAGCATTCGCTTGGTGATGTCTGATCGCGCTCTGACAACGGCAGTGATGTCTCGCGCATATACTTCAATAGCCGCGTTTCCACTGCCGGGCCAAAGGCGGGCGTGCTAGTGCGTGCCAGGGCTGGTTGCGTTTCCACTGTCACTTCCGGGGCTTGATCATGCTTCCTCGGTGCCAAAGGCACGGGTTTTTCGGCCCGCCGAAAACCTTGGTCCAAAGCGGGCCAGCTGGGGCTTGAGGCGCGGTCAAGGTGAAAGGCGGAGCTAATCATAGTCAGTTGATGGTCTACACGCTGAAATGTGTTGGGTTGTGTGACGTTTGATCAAGAGAGGTGTGTTTAAGGGCGGTTTTTAGATCAGCGCTGCGGAGCTAGCGGACCGACAGTGGAAACGCAACTTGATTTTGGCCTCGGTGCCTAAGGTCTGAGGCCATAGGCCCAGCCCGGTACGCTGTTAGCCCTGGCTCGCACTGGCCCGACAGTGGAAATGAGTGCTAGACATCACTTCAGCGCGATCAGACATCACCAAGCGAATGCTGAACGCAGTTGGACATAGTGGTGTTTTAGAGGTAAAAAATGATATAAATACTGTTCGGTTTCTCGCACAAACCGATCGTTTCATGTCTTAGGACATCAATGTGCTGTCACGAGCCGCAGGGTTTAATTTGGATTCGTCTGTGCATGTTTATTGACTCTTATAAATTGTGTGACGATTCACTCGCATTATAAGAATGACAGACGGCAGCGGTTGGAGTTAAAAATCATAATTTGTGTTCTACTGAAGAAACAAAGTCACCTACATCCTGGATGCCCTGGGGGTAAGCAGATAAACATCAAATTTTCATTTTTGGGTGAACTATCCCTTTAATATGTACGCCCCCAATATTTGCATATGCCAGCCCCTGTTCAAAGCATTACACAAGGGCAGCCAGTATTAACGTCTGGATCTGTGCACAGCTGAATCATCAGACTAGGTAAGCAAGCAAGAACAATAGCGAAAAATGGCAGATAGAGCAATAATAACTGACATGATCCATGAGTACATGATGTTTTTAGTGGTGTTTGTAAATTGTCTTTCTAAATGTTTCGTTAGCATTTGTTGCTAATGTACTGTTAAATGTGGTTAAAGTTACCATCGTTTCTTGCTGTATTCACGGAAACAAGACTGTCGTTATTGTCATTTTTAAACACTTGCAGTCTGTATAATTCATAAACACAACTTCATTCTTTATAAATCTCTCCAACAGTGTGTAATGTTAGCTTTAGCCACGGAGCACAATCAAACTCATTCAGAATCAAATGTAAACATCCAAATAAATACTATACTTACGCGATTAGACATGTTGCATGACGAACACTTTGTAAAGATCCATTTTGAGGGTTATATTAGCTGTGTGAACTTTTTTTTATGTTGTTTAAGGCAAGCGCGAGCTCTTGGGGCGTGGAGCACGAGAATTAAAGGGGCCGCACACCCTGAATCGGTACATTTATAATGATGCCCCAAAATAGGCAGTTAAAAAAATATTTAAAAAAACAACTATGGGGTATTTTGAGCTGAAACTTCACAGACACATTCAGGGGACACCTTAGACTTATATTACATCTTTTAAAAATATGTTCTTCGGCACCTTTAAAATCTACATTACTCTTTCCTCGCCCCTGACTAAAATTTCAGGCTACTAGTGTTTTCACTGTTATACATTAGGGGGCGCTATTAAGCATCTTCTGAAAGAGTACAGAATCTCTGAATCAAAAAACACAGGAGAAGAAGCTGAAGCAATAGTGATAGAAGATTGCTTACGCAAATGTAAAATTAACGCGATCATCAAACATTAAACAGAATGTAAATCAAAACTCCATAACGTTATTGAATGAAATGTCAACCCAGGACTAGCTGTACGACTGTGAAGCTCTGGGGGTGTTGATGGACTCGATCTACTCCATCTGAGTTTTGATCTGAATCCCATCCGGACGTAGTCTTTGACAAAAATGCAATTTTCTCAGCTTTTTGTTTAAAATGTTTCCTTTTTTAAAATGGAACATTTAAGTCTTGATAAAAAAGGATTCATGAAGCTAGAATAAAATGTTTTTAAAATGGAAAGAGTTAAAGTAGGCTACAGTTATGCATATGCATATATATTTCAAGTATTATAAAATAATACCTAAATATCAACATAGTAGTATACTTAAAGTGCAAAAATAATATACAAATGGTAAACTATAACTGAGCAACTGTACTAAAACTTACAAGTATACTTGTACTAAGCTAGTAGTTTACTATATTTCAAAGTGTACTTTCATATACTAAAATATGTACTATAGTATTAAAATTAAAACTGAAAAAATAATAGTATACTTATAAGTTCACTTGTGGTACAGATGCAGTACAAATGAGAATCATAGCTGTAAACTTGTGCACTTAAAGTTTACTACTGTCACACTTTAGTACACGTAAACATACTTCAATTGGGGCAATTTAGTCCCAAGCAGCACTGAAATAGTACACTTACAAGTTTACTACTAGTACTTAATACATAAAGTATACTTAAAAATATGAAAATATACTTGAATATTACTTAAGTAAAATGAACTTGTAGTATACTTCTTTTTTCAGGACAATGATCCAAAACAAATATCAAAACCAACACAAAAATGTGTCACTGAGCACAAAATGAAGCTTCTGCCATGGCCGTCCCAGTCCCCTGACCTGAATCCTACAGAAAACTGAAGAGGAGAGGCACCAACACAGATCTGGGAATCTGAAGGATCTGGAGAGATTCTGCATGAAGGAATGGTCTCTGATCTCTTGTCAGGTGTTCTTCCAAACTCATCAGGCATTATATGAGAAGACTTAGAGCTGTTATCTTGACAAAAAGAGGTTGCAAAATATGTTTAATATAAGGGTGACAATAATTGTGGCCAAAGTGTTTTGGAGAAAAACATTTATTACATAATGTGAGTTTCCCCCCACTTTCAATTCTTTTAATTCAATGAAAGGTTAGATTTTTTGTGCATTTTTTGAATGACAGATCAAAATGATAAACAATGCAGATTTATTTTTACAGCCATCTTTCATCATATTTACCAAGGGTGCCAATAATTCTGACCATGACTATATATAGGCCTCCTAGGCTAGGAGATCAAACAGAAGAATAAAGAACCCACTGTTACATGCACTCTAACCCATAGTTACCATGTTATTTGAACATAACCACACCACTACCTGTTTGTTTCTCTCATAACTCATAACCCACAAACCATATACCTCAGACCACATGTGCTGCAAGATCCAGATTAGACAAACAATTTGACTACAATTTGAGTGCTATTAACAATAAAATAATTATATAGAAATGTATTTTACAAGGTTAACTGTTGTTAATATAATAGCTTGTAGCCTCAGTGATCTTTAATAGGCCTAGGACTTTTGATAAAAATACTATCTCATGCCATCTTGTTGAGAAACTGTGCATTTGTTCACAAGATGGCGCCAATGTCTGTGCTTTAGAAATCAGATGACCTAGTATATTTGGCGCCTAAAAATTGTTTTACCTTTGATTGGGTGCATGATTCGTAAGAAGTTGCCATGTGAGCGAGGAAGAATCAGGATCGAAATATTAGAAAACCATGTAAGTAGCGTTTTTAGCAAATAGGCTGTATGAAAAGACTTTTTTAAAATTATGGTATGTTCTGACAACACTATTAAGTTATATAAAAATTAATATAAAAGAAAAGTGAACCAAAAAGATGTAATAGGCTATATCCTTTCTATTGACAAAAACACTGTCGTTAGTCGGTCATAAGTGAAATGTATTTATTAGTCTGTTGGGGGAGCTCTTTATCAAACCAAACCAAATCTGCAAAAACTAGGGACTTTCCAGACAGTTTATGGTGAATGCTGCTGTTTACCACATTTCTGTTGATGTAACCATAAAATACACACCCCTCCAGTTTCCCCTCTGGGAACTTTGGGGGATTATCAGTCCATTAACTGAACCAAACTGGCACAATGCTCTGTGTAGTCTCATAAACCTTTACAATTTGTATTGTTTGGAGTAGGCCTATTTATGTATGTCACATTGAGGGTAGTGCAGAAATATTCAATATTAAAAAATATTATTTACATTTAGGTCTACCATGTTTTTTATGTGCTCAGCTGCCTATAAGTTATTTGTTTGTTTTGAATGTAGGTTAGAATATGTAAGTTCTCCATTGTATTAATACCAGTCAAGCCCAACCCCGTGGTTTGCTTAGTTTCATTATCACAGATAATGTTTTGTAAATGAACCATTTTTTTTATTTGTGATGACTCACTGAAGCAGGTTCTTTCATATCTGTACAAACCTCTTTTCAACAGGCATGCTAAAAATGATCAGAATTTCCCCAAGTTTCCCTGTCATGTCATCCACAATATCACTTTATCATTTTTATATAGACTGGTCCAGTGGCAGTAAAACTGAATAATCATTGATTAGATTCAAAATAACTTCAGTGTTTAAAGTTCATACATTTTGCAAGGGAGCGGCTAGTTTGCATTTGATCCATCTATCAGCTCCTTCCCTCCCCCATAATTACAGTCACAGGACTGTATGCTTGGCATTGGCTCAGCATCACCAACAAACTACAGAAAAGAAAGCGAAAGAGTGCCGGTTCGGGACTTTCCAGTGTGTTGTCATTATGTTTGGCATGTGATATTTAACCACTGGTGGCGTGATTATACAATCAAACCAAAAGAAGAACACGCGGGAAAACTCATAAGTGCTTTGTCAGGACTCAAAAAGACAAAAAATAGATGCTTTAAACACACTTTTGCACAGAACACTGAAAATGATGCTCTTTTGTATTAACTTAAGGTGAGCTATTGTATCATTTGTTTTGGCTTTTGTCTATTGTTTCATTTTTTTCCCCCCATAACATGCTTGTGGCAAAACCAAATAAGTACCAAAAAAGCCTGTCAACCATTTTTATAATATCTCATCACTCTTCTTCGTTCCATTTTGTGTCCTGAAAATGTAGTCAGTTACCACTGAAATTTACAAATAAAATAAATAAAATGAAAAAAATTACAGTAAATAAAAATTTACAACAATAATTCATTGAAAGCTAAATAGTAAAGATTAATAGCTGATATCTGTTACACAGTTCAAAAGAGTTCAAGAAAGAGTTGCTTTCTTATCCCAATAGAGAGACAATAAAAAAAATCAAAATAAATAGTTTTTTTTTCAATTAAAAATAAATAAAATAAATTAAAATGAAAATAAATAGTCCCACAATTGATGTATTAGAGATACTACAGATATATAATTTACATGTTGGCAACAAATATTAATTGTGTAATGTAATGGCAGTCATTTTGAGGCTACACCTTGTAATGGAGGCCAAAACATACCATTTCTTGCCAGATGTAGGTTATATTTTCCAATAGGGGGAGATAAAACATAACATCGCAATCATGGATGCACCATGAGTCAGGCGTAATAGGCAGCAAGATAAACAGGCCTGCACTACCAAAACTAGAACAATAGGGGCTTTCCAACAAAACAATATCGAAACTCAAAGGTGATCAATTAATATAACAGCATTCTGAAAATTTTAGGGGAAATTATGTTGATGTATCACAAACTAGAAAGAAAGTGATAGTAAATACTTGTATTATAGGCAATCATTAAATAGTGATATGGTTTTTAAATTGCTTCAGCAATAAGAATTGAAAAACTTCTAAATTTCAGAGTGTAAACTTTCTGTACTCTTTCTTTGTCATAGTCAAGGCACAGACCAGCTTTACAGTTCAGAAGGTAAACATTTCGAGATAATGCAAAAGTCTTTCCAATAATCTTTTGAATAATCTTATGGATCTCTTTCCAGTAACCACTATCATTGAATTATTTAATTACTGAATTATTACTTCAGATCAAAATGACTGACAATCACAAAATGGTGCTTGCCAATAAAAGCGCAGATAAACTGGACTGGGCATTTCATGAAAGTCACATGATTTCACAAAACCAGTTGTGCACCATGTAAAACTCTGCAAACACTTAACTCATTCATGGCTGTTTACTTTCATTCTTTTTTACTGCATTCTTTTTTACACTTTATTTTAAGGTGACGTAGTTACATGTAGTATAGTTGATGTAGGGTTTGGTTTAGGGTTAGCTACTTGTAATTATGCATAATTTACTGTTATTACTATAGTAAATACATGTAGTAATGTGTAATGTCACTTTAATATAAAGTGTTACCAAAAAAGGGATGCTCAGTTGTCTAGTTAGCCAACTAATAATCTAAGAAAGGACACCTGTTTGTGAAAGGTCTTTAAAGAACCAGTGAGTTATATAGTCTATTTTTTTTTCTAATTTAAAGGTGCAGTAGGTGATCTGGGAAATGGTAACATTAGCTTGCTAGCATTGAAAACATACAATCCCATCGCTGTCCAAAGCAAAACACATTAACGCGCACACACATAAAAACAGCTGCTCTCGGTAAAGTGTCACAAGAGACTAAGAGTTAAACTACCTGATGTCTCAAAGCACATAACATTACAATAATAATTAAAGTAAAGAAATTGGAGAGCTTGTACCTGACTTCTGCAGATTAATTTAGGTATTGATTACTGTTGACATGGAAACACATTATTCAGAGTCTGAGGACGTGAACAGCTCCAGTTAGAATGTCACGGGTTGTAATCTCTTAATTACGATAGTTAAGGCGTGAAAGCAGCATAAGCTCATTGTTTTGATTCAGTAGGCAATGTAAAAGGTGGCTCATGCTGTTTGTTTGCGGTGCTCATGTCTGACATCTTCCTACGTAAACTCTGCACAGCATGTCTGCGCGAACAGGGTGCGCAAGGGAATGTAAACATAGGTTGACAGGCACGTAGGACATTGTATTATTTCATTTGGACCGAATATAATAATTGAATGAACATTTTATGGTCCTACGCCTTCCACAGACAATATATATTTATAAAAATACATTTAGACCATTTAACATTTGATTTCTATCAGGATATGAGGAGACTTTCAACCAGTATAGCAAAAAATGTTTCTGTAGATAATAACTTATTGCACCTTTAATGCAAGTAAATACTTCTTTGAGCCACGTATCAAAGCAAGGTGGAGAGACATATTTCCAAATTTAAAAAGGATGAGACGTCTCGCTAACAAAGTAGTAAAGGGTAGCCTGAACCGCCTCTGAAAGGTCAACATCGACCACCATGTCAACAATGGCCAAAAGTGGATTTGGATCAAGATCTATATCAAAGGTATCCTTCAGAGTATCCTTCTTTGTGTTACGTGTGTTGGTAGAGAGATGAGGCGGATACGGATTTCCACAATAACAGACAGTATTTTAATTAACAAAGGCAGAGTTCACACAACATACACTTAACTTAAACAGAGAACGGACAAGGAGAGCAGGGAGTGAGTGCATTATAAAGGGAGTGCAGATAATAGAGTCCAGGTGCAGGTGATCCGTGATGATGAGGAGCTGACGAGGGAAGTGAGTGCAGGTGACGAAACAGGAGGATGATGGGAATTGTAGTCCAGGGGAACAAGGGATATGTAACACTTTGATTTGTGAAATGTTAATATATAACACAATAAAGCTCGTTGAGAAGTTAAAAAAAACAAAACAAATGCTTTAAACTAACAGTCTTGCACGGCACACTAAAATTATGCTCTGTTGTGTTAAGTTAAAGTGAGTTATTGTATCATTTGTTTCGGCTGTTGTCTGTTGTTTTGTTTTTTTCTGTAGCATGTTTGTGGCAAAACTATAAAAGTACCTAAAAACCTGTCATCCCTTTTATAATATCTCATCACTCCTCCTCCTTCCATATTGTTTGTTTCATGACATTTCAGTCAGTTACTATTTAACATATAACATAAAGAAAAGACTGATAGCTTGAAGTTTTGAATATTTGAAAAAAGTTATTTAACTTAGCTTCCATTTAAGCAATAAATCCTAATATTCAGTATTATATGTTATGTAGCTCAAAAAATGTTCAAGTAATGATTTCTTATTCCACAGAAAGCTAGACAAATAAAAATGGAAAATACATGTTCCACAGCTGACGGATTAGAGACCCTAAAGATATATAATCTGTCAGCAACAGTTATTTATTGTGCAATGTAACGGCAGTCATTTTGAGGCAGTACCTTGTAATGGAGGCCAAAACATCACTGTGCCATTTCTTGTCGACAGTGTGGTTTCCAATAGGGGTGATTAAACAATATTGTAATCGTGGCCACACCATGAGTGAGGCATAACCAGACATTAAGAAACACGCCTGCAGCACTGCACCACTAAAACAAGAACAATAGGGACTTTCCAACAAAACTACCTACCTAAGGGGAGTTTAAGTTGATGTATCACGACAACAAAGTAGAAAAAAGTGAAAGCAAATACTGGATGTATTATAGACAATCATTAAATAGTGGTATGGTTTTTAAATTGTTTCAGCAATAAGCATTGAAAAACTGCTAAATGTCAAGGTGTGAAAGAAAAAATATGTGCATGTGCACACTCTCGTTCACCTTACTGAAGCGAATGTGGTGAGATTCTTTCACTATCACCCGAACTTAGCAAATTATTATTTCAGATCACAAAATGGCCGGCAATCACAAAATGGTGCCGCCAGTAAAAGCGCAAATAAACTGAACTGGCAACCTGGGCGTTTCATGAAAGTCACATGGTTTCCCAAAACCAATTGAGCACCTTCACTGGCATGTACAATTCTGCAAACACAACTCATTCATGGCCGTAACCCTTTCAATTATTTTATATCCCTATGTTAAGTGAGAAAATGACTGTCTTTATCATTCTGCCTTCCTGGTGTGTAAAGTAATATAAATTTGATTTGTGAAATTTTAATGCAATAAGGTATTAAAGATTCTATTTTAAATTATAACATTCAATAATAAAGATTGTTATAGATAAAGTAAGAATATACTGGACCTGCAATGTAATGTAATTTTAATCTAAACTAGAATTCATCATCACAAGGAACATGCTTTCATAGTGTAGAAAAAAAGATACATAGGAAACCATAAAGGTATATATGCATAATCGAAAAAATGGTGACAGCCATTTTGAGGCAGGTAAAGCGCTGGCAGCATTATAAAATGGAGACCAAATCTTGTCATTTCTGTCCCGCTGGCATGGGGTGGGTGGTGCTTCACGGCATGAACCAGATACAGCCAGGCACCAAGCCAAACACACAAGTGTAACCAGGTGAAACAACAATAGGAACTTTCCAGCAAAACAGGGTTAGCTTGTTTGATAGTTGATCTTTTGATAGCTACACAGCCCAAAATAAAAATCAAATGTGTGCGTTCCAAAGCTACCACACAGCCTATGCAAAATACATTTTTTTGTCAAAATCTAACATTAGGTTCTCATCTACATAGTGATCTATAGACATGTGCAGCTATGTATTGCTCAGCATGAGGGTCATTAAAAAAATTCAATTTAAATTTTATGGAGCATTGTTGGTTTGATAATGTGATAACATGAGGTAATGAGGTCAGACTGATTTTCTTATGACTTTATTTCTCAAAGCAGGATGAGTTGGGTTTCTGTTCTTTAGAATCGCTATCAGCTTATACATCATACTAAGTTATATTTTTTTGAAAATGTAAAAATTGCAGAAAGTTTTTTGTGATGGGTTTATAGGGTCAAGTCAAGTCACCTTTATTTATATAGCACTTTTTACAATGCACTTTTTTGGCTGTACAGCAGCTCTTAAAGAATATGGTGTCCAGTTTAAGTAAATTCAATACTGATTCATTCCACTGTAAAAATCAATAGTTATTAATTTAGTTAATTTATCTATATCAGCACTGGAGGAAACAGTGATGTCATCGTCTAGCTCAGTTCAGTTTGCATACAATGGTGTTGATGCAGGCAGATCAAAAACGCTGAATATCAAGTGTCCCCAACTAAGCAAGCCAAAGGCGACAGTGGCAAGGAACCCAAACTCCAACAGGTGACATCAGGTGACAAACAGGTGATAAAAATGGAGAAAAAACCTTGGGAGAAACCAGGCTCAGTTGGGGGGCCAGTTCTCCTCTGGCCAACAGCGAACAGTGCATGAATATGATTCAGGCAGCTTTACAGGTCATAAGTCCGATTGGGATTGCAACAGTCAAAATTTTTATTCCAGTTCCATCTAGTTGAAGATCATATTCATCACGATGGTATGGGACGGTTTGTTGGGATTCTGTGCCGCTGGCTGTCGTGTCGGTGAGGCCTTCACAGGGGATGATATAGTTGACACAATCTCTGCTAACACTTCAGGGCTGCATTGTTGTTGTGTTTATGCACAGGTCCTCAATCTCACCTGGATATGGCCCTGATCCGGCTGACTACAGTAAACCTCGGGATAAACAGAGAGACTAATATTAGCGTAAATGCCATTCTTCTTCTGATGTAACAAGTACATCTGGTGTTATAGGAAGTGTTCCCGGTTCCAACTGACCTAATTTATGCAGCATAACAATCCTCTAATGGATGTGAAAATATAAATTGATAATGTGTTATGTGTATGCCAGGTTAAAGAGGTGTGTTTTTAGTCTAGATTTAAACTGACAGTGCGTGTCTGCTTCCTGAACAATGCTAGGAAGATTGTTCCAGACTTTAGGTGCCAAATAGGAGAATCTGCCACCTACGGTTGATTGATATTCTAGGTATTATCAATTGGCCAGAATTCTGAGATCGCAATAGACATGAAGGACTATAATGTGTTAAGAGCTCGCTCAAGTACGGGGGAGCTAAACCATTTAGTGCTTTGTAAGTAATTGGCAAGATTTTAAAATCTATATAATGTTTAAAAGGGAGCCAATGCAGTGTTGACAGAACTGGGCTAATATGGTCATACTTCCTGGTTCTAGGAAGAATTCTAGCTGCTGTGTTTTGGACCAGCTGGAGTTTGTTTGTTATGCATGCAGGGCAACCACTCAGTAGAGCATTACAGTAATCTAGCCTTGAGGTCATGAACGCATGAACTAACTGTTCTGCATTTGTCATTGAGAGCATATGTCATAGTTTACATATATTTTTAAGATGGAAGAATGTGGTTTTACAAATGCTAGAAATGTGGCTTTCAAATGAAAGATGAGGACACCCAGGTTCCTAACTGACGACGAAGACTTAACAGAGCTGCCATCAATTCTTAGACAGTATTCTAGGTTATTATGTGCAGAAGTTTTTTTCCAATAATTAGAATCTCTGTTTTTTTTCTGAATTTAGCGGTAGGAAATTACAAGTCATCCAATTTTTTATATTAGCTATGCATTCCGTTAATTTTGTGAATCGGTAAGTTTCGTCAGGGCGCGAAGAAATATAGAGATGAGTATCATCAGCGTAACAGTGAAAACTAATGCCATGCTTCTTAATGATATCTCCCAAGAGTAGCATGTACAGAGTGAAAAGCAACAGTCCTAGTACTGATCCTTGCGGTACTCCATATTGAACTTGTGATTGATATGACATATCTTCGTTTACTACTAAAAACTGACAATGGTCAGATAAGTATGATTTGAACCATGCCAATGCAATTCCACTAATGCCAACATAATTTTCTAGTCTATTTAAAAGAATGTTGTGATCGATAGTGTCAAATGCAGCACTAAGATCCAGTAACACTAATAGAGAGATACAACCACGATCTGATGATATAAACAAATCATTTGTAACTCTAATGAGAGCCGTCTCAGTACTGTATGGTCTAAATCCTGACTGGAAATCCTCACAGATACTTTATTTCTAAAAAGGAACATAGTTATGATGATACTATCTTTTCTAGTATTTTTGACAGAAAAGGTAGATTCGAGATCGGCCTGTAATTGACTAATTCTCTAGGATCAAGTTGTGTTTTTTAATAAGAGGTTTAATAACAGCCAGCTTAAAAGTTTTTTGTAAGTATCCTAGTGATAAATATGAATTAACAATATTAAGAAGAGGATCTATGACCTCTGGAAGCATCTATTTCAATAGCTTAGTTTGTACTGGGTCTAACATACATGTTGATTGATTTCTATAGCATTTCTATTGATTCCTCTCCTATAGCAGAAAATGAATGGAGTTTTTCCTCAGGGACAATACAGTGCATTGTCTGATGCGATACTGTAGTAGACAGTTGCATGGTTATAATTTTGCAAGTAAAGAAGTTCATAAAGTCATTACTGCTGTGCTGTTTGGAAACATTAGAAGTTGAAGCTTTATTTCTCGTTAATTTAGCCACTGTATCAAATAAATACTCAGGGTTGTGTTTCTTTTCTTGTAAGAGATTTGAAAAATAAGTAGATCTAGCAGTTTTTAAGGCCTTTCTGTACGTAAAAATGTGTTCTTTCCACAAAATGCGAAAAACCTGTAGTTTTGTTTTCTTCCAGCTGCGCTCTAGTTTTCTGGCTGCTTTCTTAAGGGCCCAAGTGTGCTCGTTGTACCACGGTGTTGGACTAATTTTCTTAATCTTCTTTAAGCGCAAAGGAGCAACTGCATCTAATGTGCTGGAAAAGAGTCAATAGCTTCTGTTGCAACATCGAGTTCTTCTAAGCTTTCTGGTATGCTAAGGAGATTAAACTGAACAGGAAGATTATTTATAAAGCAATCTTTAGTGGTAGAAGTGATACTTCTACCATTTTTGTGGAAGGGAGGCAGTTTTGCAGCTAAATGTAGTATACACAAGTCTAGATAATGATCTGAGATGTAATTGCTCTGCTGCAGAATTTCAACAGTATCAATATCGATTCCTTGTGACAATATTAGATGATTACGACAATGAGTGGGTCCTGACATGTGCTGTCTAACAATAGAGTTTAGAATGTCTGTAAATGTCAATCCCAATGCGTCTTTTTCATTATCTACATGGATATTAAAATCACCAAAAATTAGGACTTTATCCACAGCCAGTACTAATTTTGATAGAAAATCAGCAAATTCTTTGATAAAGTCTGTATGGTGGCCTGTATACAGTAGCCAGCACAAATGTCAAATGGGATTTGTCACTTACATAATGTTACATAAAGCACCATCACTTTGAAGGAATTATATTTGAAAGACTTGTGAGTAATACTAAAGATATGAAATTACAGAAACACCTCCCCCTTTGCCTTTGATTCATTTAAAGTAATGTAATTGTCTGGTTTTAGTTGGGTTTCTGTCAAACACAGCACATCAACATTATTGTCTGTGATATTATCATTTATCATTTCTTCTTCAATCTATCATTTGTTCATCAGTATTATATCTGTTTTTTATTTGTTGAACATCAGTTACATTTTTACCCTTAAATGTTTTGGGAGTTTTTTGTATCTACTAATATGGGGTACAGACACAGTCTCTATGTGATGATATCTAGGTGAAAGAGTCTCTGTGTTGGGGTTAATCTGACTTCTGTGAAGTAATACAGATAGCAGACGGTTGGTTTAGCCAGTCTGTCTGCTTCCTGTCTGCTTAGAAAACAGTTTGTACAGTAAAAAATGTCCACACACAACATGAAAAATCAGTGTGTGTGTGTGTGTTTTGCATCAACACATTCAGATCAGGGTAACTATCACAATAACCAAAAGGTCCTGCCAGGCAAAACACCAGTAAACCGGATGCTTCAAAAACAAAAAACAAACCAACAAAACCTCACATGGTTTCAAAAAACAATTGTGACCCATTTCTGACCATACTTCTGTAATCATACTAACTCTGAACAGTATTAATTTTTGACAAATTCAAATCAAGTTACTATATCACTAGATTAGGTAACATTTTGTTATTTTATACCATATAGTATAATAGTTTAAAATTATCTAAGCACATAGCATCTCAAATTAAACACTTACAATGACAGTTCATTATTAAAGTCAGTCACAAGCATATTAGAAAGAACCCAATATTTATTCACATTTAAATATTACAACCTCGAACAAATCCAAAATTTTACATTTATCAAAAGTGTTTGTTGACAAAACATTTGGATTGATGATCATCACTGAGTTTATATACAGGTCACTACCACAGATCACAATGTGACAATGGTTAAAGTATAACTTTTGCTCTTACAGATATCTGTTTACAAAGTTTTTGAATGGCATGTTTGTTTATTATGAATGTGGCATGTTTGTTTATTATGAAATTATGAATATGTGTAATATTTCTGCGGCAGGTGATTAGACTTTCACTGTGTCAGATTTCTCTTTGTCTTGGTTGACTGTGTTATCATTACTAAAGAGCCTCTCTCTCAGTTTATAATAATTTCCCTTCTTGTTCATTAGTTCCTCATGTGTGCCTAACTCCACCACCTCCCCGCTGTCAATCACCACAATCTGATCCGCCCTTTCAATAGTCTTCAGCCTATGAGCAATCACAAGCAAGGTCTGGGTGGGGCAGCAAGCCAGGGCCTGTTGAACCTGTGGAATAATAAAACATGTTAGGAATCTTTTGATAGCAGCACTAAAGCAAAGACTTTAGATATATAAAGACGGTGCACTCATATTACTATAATAAATGGGAGAAAGTGCAAAGTGCAATATGGCAGAGTAAGTCCCGTCTTCTAAGTAAAAGAGCCAATGACCAATCGCTAAAATCATTACATCACTGCAGCTGCCATTAGGAGCTCTGGTTGCTACAGAAACAGCCAGTGTTTATGACTGCACGTGTGTATTGGCTGATCCAGCCTGAAAAATGCAGTTTTTTTGCCATGATTTGAGCATTTAGAAACAAAATTTATGAAACAGTTGTCACATTTCACTGGTGATTTCAAATATGAAATTTAATCGCAAGATTGGTGAACAGCAGGGATTTATGAAGGAATATGTACATATGTGTTCTTGTTTCTAGCCATATTTTACCATTTGTTCACTTTCAGTGTCCAAAGAGCTGGTCACTTCATCCAGTATGAGCACCTGAGGCTGTCTGATCAGAGCTCTGGCGATAGCGATTCGCTGCTTTTCACCTCCCGAGAGCAGGTTACCACGCTCTCCCACATCTGACAGAGAAAACACCATTTGATGACTGTGTACATGGTATTTATTAGCATTTAATAAAACAGCTTTTTCTTCTCCAATAATTAATGGAGTGGATACAGAAATCCAAAAGTAAACCACCCAGAATTTCTCAGTTCAGTAATTCTATATCAATATCAGTAATTCTAAAAAGACTTTAAATGTAAAGTCCATCTTTTCAGCCAAAGCATTTTTGGATTTATGGAGGATATGAATTCTAGCAATTCCGATGTTGAATTTTTTTGCTTTAATTTTATTTTTATGTCCCATCAGAACTGACCAATGACTGTTGACCTAGGCACTGACACAAATATGGGAATGAAAGTGTAAAGTAACAGCAGTTTATTTACCTGTGTCATAGCCATTTTCCAGTTTGCTGATGAAGGCATGGGCATTGGCTTTGCTGGCAGCCTCCTTTACTCTCTCCATTGAGCAGCCGGCTAGACCATAGGCAATGTTGTCTCGTACAGTGCCAGAGAAAAGTACAGGCTCCTGACCCACCATTGCTATCTGAGAGAGATAATTTACAGTATATGTTCTTTGCATCGCATTGGTTGGTTGTATATGGTTCTTTAGTTTATATGTAGACTTCTGGGTAGTATGAACAGAGGTGGTACAGTACAACAGTAAAGTGTTAGTTCTTTGAAAGTAGTTACTTTGCTGTGCAAGTAGTTGTGTTGGTAGTTCTGCAGTGGCTGTCCATCTAACAGAATGTGTCCCTGCTGAGGCTGGTAGAATCTCTCCAACAAACTCACACAGGTGCTCTTCCCCCCACCTGACATTCCCACCAGAGCCGTCATCTGACCCGGCTTCAACTCCAGAGAGAAGTTCTGAAAACAGATGAAAAGGTGATTAAGATGAATTATTCAAAATAATAATTTTAAAATATTACAAATATATGATAAAATATAAGAAATAAAAAAATTCAGAAGTTTATATGTTTATGTACCATATTTATTAATATTTTAAGTTCATGTGAATTGCTTTCTCAACCTTGACGAAGACCAAGTGAATTGATTCTTCAGTCTAAAAGTTGTACCTTTAACACATTGTAGTCGGGTCTTCTGGGATACGAGAAGGTGAGGTTCTGAAAGCTGACGTGTCCTTTCAGATCACTGGGCTGCAGGTTGCCATCAATACTGACTTCAGACTTTCGGTCCAGGTACTCAAACACCTTACCAGCTGCACTTACTGAGTTCAGCATGTCTCCAAAGATATAGATCAAAGTCTGTGATAGAGATTAATAAATAATTGTAAATCCATTTAACTTAAACATGCTTTTGTAAGGGCTGCTGATTTAGGTGATACAACTTTTCTCTACCCTCTATGTCAAAAAAATCATTTATTTAAAATAAACATAGACATACCCTAATGTTGTCCCCAAGGTCTTGTTGATAAAGGATGAAAGAGACGAGATTCCCTGTGCTCATCTGTCCGTACTGGATAAAGAGTCTCCCATAATAAAGCATGGCCACCTTCATTCCCAATTCTGCCATCTGCAAACCACATGCATGGTCAAGAAGAAAAGATCTACAGCAATGCAGTTCCATATCGACAAGTTTGCTTCAAAGAAAATAAACACATATGCTCTTTAAAATGAAGAGTCAACTCATACTAACCCGCCTAACGAGCAGGTAAATCGCTCTAACTGTGTCCCGTTGGGTCTTTAGATTATGGGTTTCCATCAAGCGGACATCATAGCGCTGGGCTTCACCAAGTTCTGTCCTGAAACTCTTTACTGTCCTGATGCCTGACACTGCCTCCCCAGCAGTTTCACTGGCTTTTGCCATTGAATCCTGAACTTCTTTTGACAGTCTCTAAAAAAAGGGGTATGAAAACATGATTTGTAACATATGATTAGTGATGTTGAGTTACAGTGTCTTAAGAGCTACAATATAATTCTCAGAGGCATAAAATGTTTATCCATTACTCATCATGGTATTAAACATTTGTTACCCCATACCTGATAATGTGTGTCATATATGTTCTGCAATAAGCCTGTCAGTGGCGTCTCCATTAGCATCAGTAATGTAAGCTTCCAGGAGAGGCTCATCATCAGATACAACATGCCCAGAGTCTTAATCAGGGTCCGCAGAAGGACGTTGACATTCAAAGCTACAGCCCGGCCCATCAAAGTAGTGTCTGTGGACAGTCTAGATGTGATATCACCTGAAATACAGAGTCGGTGCAAATAATCACTTTTTATAAATCCAAATGAAAAATGCATCACATTGATGAAGTATGAAATCTGCATACTGATAACCTGAGTAAAGGCACCAGCAGTCATGGATCTACCTGTCTTGATGGTCTCAAAGAAGCCTATGTCCTGCCTGACAAGAGATCCAAACAGTTGCACCTTGATTCTGCAAGTGAAGCTATTGATGGCACACATGAACAGGCCTCCACGACAACCTGCACTGGCAGAACTGATGAAAAACAAAAACTTGTTCATTAGGATACAAAATGGGCATATTTGAAATAGGGCCTACATACTTTGCTATACCAACCTTCCCAATGAGAATAATCCCATGAGAATGATAGCTGATCTAAAGTTGTCCCACTGGTAATGTGAACCCAAGATGTCAATGACTTTTCCTGTGTACAGAGGGATGAACATCTCACCTGAAAACAACAAAAAGAACTTAAAAAAGCTCATTATAGCCTTTATTTTATATAGCCTAAAGTAAATACAACGAAATACTCACATAGCACAGCTAAGGCTAGAAAGACAAAAGCTCCACACAGTATTATGTAGTCTGGCTTGCAGAAACGGATGACCCGGATGAAGAGGACTCGAGCCCTCTGTTTGCGCTCTTTCCCGTTACTCTCTCCATTAGTGTCAGGCACCGTTAGCTCCCAAAAAAGACAAGCTAAAGCAGCAGCGACAGTACCGACAAGCCACAAATTAAACTTATCAAGGCGATAGTTGTCAAACAACGCCAAGCGTCCGGTTTCGTATACCGAAGCGATAAAACAGTGAACTGTAATCCATCTCCTTATCAATGGATCTGCAGCATCTTTACAGAAAATGGATCCAGCGTACAGCAGTGTGCATCGCAATGCAGATTCAGCCCACTGCCGTAATAGACTATGGTCTAACGTTAGATTCCTTGTACGAGACTTCAGCAAAGTTCCTCCGAGGTCCAGAGTGTAAACTATTATTATATCAACACATAAAATACACGCGAACACCAAAACTTTATGCATGTCGCATGTATAAATTAAGTTACCGTGGTAACGCCAAATAACCCGCGCACTTAGACCTAAGCTAAAAAACTGATATTACCCTTTTCGGTTATTATTTCTCTCTCGGTGGCGTTTTGCCCCTTTCCTACGGAGTGCGAAGTTATCTTCTCTACACACAGCACCGGGGCATTTTAGGACAGATATAATTTTTCTTTTACTTTCGGTTTCTTAGGATTAGGGGTTTTTCTTTAACACAGCCAACCAAAATTAAATAACCTAAAGGCTGCGCTTTGCTTATACATTCCCATTTTAACAATTAAGCCATTGATCAGTTTTTTAAATCTTAAATCAGTTAGTCCAAAATATATATAAAAAAATGGAACTCAGAAGAAGCAGTAAGTCCCAATGATATAAAAAATAATAGGCTACTTCTATATTCAGGACAAATGAATAAATCTTAACGTTTATTTATTCACCTGTCTATTTGTTATTGTTATTTCATGGGCAGCAAACGTCTCTTTTCCGTGAAGCCATAACCGAAAACTTGCCCTACAACCTAACTTGTTCATTTCTGCCTAGCAAGTGATGAGTCATAGCAAGAGACCTGAGAACTTTTGTGTAGCTACTTAGATTCTGTTTACAGTTCCATTAGTATAATCCATTAGCCTATTGGTAATAACCTAATACAGGTTATGCATTGTTCTATATTTTATTCTGACTTTGCTCAACAAATTTTTGACAGAAATAATTTTGTCAGAATTAATGTGAAAGCATAGTAATTTATAATATGGTTTATTACCAAACTTTGTGTGATAAAGTGAATAACAGAAGTTCACAAGGGTGCTGTTCTTGTATTTGTATAACAACACAAACAAGTGATACAAACAATTTTATGCAGCTCTGTGTATGCAGGTTACAAGAATACATGTTAATGTCTGTAATTTCAAAGCAAAGTCTTTAATTCACTGATCAAAGAATTTAGGTAGTTCATTTCCTAAAACGCACTTCTCTTCTGCTCCATCTTGATCAATGGTAACAACATATGCAACGCCTCCACTTGAGCCATCCCGACCCATCGCCAGAGTGAGAGCTAGAGAGAGAGAGAGAGAGAGAGAAGAGAATTGCTTTCACATCTCACAGATATACTGATTATAAGAGTGGGAAAAGAAACTTTGAGAACCCTATAGAATTATTTAAAAGTCCTGTCATGTCCAAGCCAAATCTTCATCAATTTAGTCATTTAATACTATAAGAATGTAGAACTGCAGAAGCAACACTTCCAAGGAGTGGTTGTCCATCAATCAGTCAGATGGAGGGGCTAATGTTAAGGTTGACACGGGGAAATTTTTTGAGCAATGTTGCCGGGTGATGTTGCTTGGGCACTTTGAGAATTGAGAATTGGCAACAAATTTTGATCCAAAGTATCCACACAGAAATTTGTTTCCAATTCTCAATGGGAAAGTGCCCAAGCAACATCACCCGGCAACATTGCTCAAAAAATTGCCCCATGTATCATCACCTTAAGGCTACATCTATAAAACTGTATCATGGCAGTTGCACATTTTATTCACTGCTGAACTTCTCCTTTTATACTTGACTCAATGCATCTGTGTCTTTAATAATTGTACTGTACATTATTATTTGCAGTGTGATAGTCCCCTGGCATTTCTGGCATTGCACTGACTGGGGTATAATCTGCATCTCTTAAAACAAGCACTTTATCATTATTTATATATTACTATTATCATAGATAGACAGACAGGCAGACAGAGAGATAGATATAGATCGATAAATAGATAGATAGATAGATAGTTGAAAGTGCAACATTGGAAAATGATGACATCAGTGTATGATGACTGTGAGTATACTCACTCTGATCACATGACACCATCCCATTTCTTGATTATCACATTTCTCATATAGGGGGAGACCAGGTATGGTTGTAACATGGGGAGAGTTGTAACACCATCAATACCACCAATCAGGGATAAGCTAGGAGTCCTATGATCATTTCATTATTTACCCACTTCCTCCCATTCCACATGAATGGTTGTCAAGGCTGTGTATAGGCACATGCTTTTATAGATTTTTTTTTACAGATTTTATAAAGAAAAAAAAATGATTTTTAGGTAAGAATGTGATTTTTATTTGACTAAAACTAAATTTTGTTTAGTACTTAAACTTTTGCAGATAAAATAATTTAACTTATATTAAAGTGTAGTTTCTCAGGTAAAATGTGATGCACTTTTAACCTGTGAATTTCAAACCATTATGCCAATACAGCTAGCTAAGCTACAGCTGACAGGGGTGGAGTGGGTTGTAACACATCTTTAAAAGGTGTTACAACTATCCCCTTATATACAAGAACAGTTTCTTTGTAATAATTTTGCCAAGATAGTGGAAAATAAAGACAGATAGATGTGTGCTGGCCAGTGTTTTAAACAAAAAGGAAGTGATGAGATTTCAAAGAAGGGCAGGTCAGTCTGTTTACACTGTTTATTTGTTAGATCTACATTGTCCTCGTTCACAGGTCTGTGAGTTCTTCCTGTCAGGTCTTGTGTATGTGTAGTGTGTGTGTGTGTTCGTCACCAGCATTGCTCGTGATCTCATGATCACTGATGAGCTATCGGCTTCAGCTGTGGCTCATCAGCTCTTCTATATATCGTTACTGTCTTTGTCAGATTGTTGTGATGCTCATGTCCTGTGTTTTTCTCTTGCAGTTCCTCTGTCTCCCGTTTCCACTTCCTGTCTCTTATTGGATTACTTTTTTCACCAATTGTGTATTGTTTTCACTGGACTGTTTACCTGGATTCTACTCCATTGTGCTGCTGAGGAATTGACATCTGCACCCACGGCAAGTTGACTCCCTTGTGTTGTTTTGCTGTCTTTAATAAACTGTTTAAAGGTGATAAAGAGGATCTTTTCGTTGACTGAGAAACCAAAGACTGTTACTGAGTTTTTGAAATGAGCGCATGCGTAAGAACAACCCCCCTCCTTTTGAGGGAACGCCTCCCAAAAATCGTGCACGAGTATTGGAACACGAGTGTTTACCACCGGCATTCACTGTATCGTGTTAGTGGATTCATTATGTCGGACTCACCGCAGGTAACTCATAATCTGCAGTTGTTACTCCTGTCTCCTGACAAAAACATTGCATGCAGCGCCTGTGGAGTGTGGAAAGTTACTGGAGCGCGCAGCCGCGCTCGTCTCTCACAAGGAACGTCATGGCAGTGATTGACAAGCCAGAGGGCCAATCCGCGCACGTCTCTCACAAGGAACGTCATGGTAGTGATTGACAAGCCAGAAAGGCCAATTGGCTGATGTTTTTAAGGCCCTACCTCGTGCACAGATGATGTATATAAATATTATTCCTTTCAGTGCACCTAATAAATAGTCTTTTATCAGTTAGTAAAGACAGTTTCAAGTAATATTGCAAAAATGTATAAAACAAAACATCCTCTTTAGCACCTTTAACTGCACTTGTGAGCAGTCAATCTCAAGTTATTTCCCCTGACATACATGTTCTGTGCAGCCAAAATTATTTATCAGTTATCACTGTAAAGCTGCTTTGACACAATCTGCATTGTAAAAAGCGCTATATGAATAAAGGTGACTTGACTTGACTTTACACAGGTACACTGCAGCCGAGTGTTCATTAAAGGGATAGTTCACCCAAAAATGAAATTTCTGTCATTAATTACTCATCCTCATGACGTTCCAAACCCGTAAGACTTTCGTTCATCTTTGGAATGCAAATGAAGATCTTTTTGATGAAATATGAGAGCTTGCTGTCCCTCCATAGACAGCTACGCAACTGAAACTTTGGCGCTTCAAAAAGTTCATAAAGAGATCGGAAGATCAGAAAAAGTTCATGATGTGTGAGAACAACCTCTTCCAGGAAGCTCAAACGTGATGTGTAACCCATAAGGTTTGTTTGTGTTAAGGTTGGGATACACCAAGCGACGATTGGCCGTTGGTGAGCATCTGTTGGGCTAGCTTTTTCAGTGTGTTCCACACATCGGCTCTCATCAGGTTCACGTTGGTAGGAGTCTGGCCGATTCAACATGTAGAATCGCCATCGGAGAGAGAGAGATCTCTGATTGGCTGTTCACTATAGCGAATGAGTCAGTTCACGAGAATAAAAGCAAAAGTGATGAAAGTAAGCAAAGAAGTCTTGACGGGACAGACAGAAGGTTGTTCTAATTTTAAGTCAAATTAACTGAGCACTCGAATATACAAATATATTCATAATAACATGAGCAGAGTGGAAAAAAGAACGTGATCAGCATGATTGATATTCAAAAGGGTAAGAAAGCACTGCTTTGTTTATGGTTTGTATACAAGCAGTCTTAGTTTTGCTTTCCCTTTTTGAATGACGAATATAGACAAATACATCTGCTTAAATAGACAGTTATCTCCTTTACACGCAGGCGCAGAACATGCGTGCTAGTTGACAGTTGGCTGAAGTTCTTTCGGTGTGTTCAAGCGCATATTTTTTTTCCCCGACGCAGCTGACCTGAGGCGACAACACTGTCGGCTTTCGTTGCCGCTAGTTCTTTGATGTCGGGTTGGTGTCCCGGCCTTTACACAGCATGTTTGAGCTTCCGGAAGAGGTTTGTTCTCACGCGTCATTCAGGTTTGGTTGAGCTTCTGTTTATGTTTGGTGATCAAGGTTTATTGTGTGAATAGAAGCTGTGATGGAAAATGTACAGAAAATGCAGACTAAAGATGCTCAGGTCAAAGACCGCAGTCACATGATTAGCTTAGATCATTACAAACCAATCACCAGACCAAATCACAGTGATGTGACATTGACATTGTGACATTGATTTTTACTCAACTGTAAGACTTAAATGTGCATGTATCTTTCTATTCATTGAGACTCACTCTGTTGTTGTGATGAGTGACCTCCCGGCTGTAAATAAAACTTAATTTATACAAAGAGCAACTTGGAAGTCGTGTCAGGTATATGCTGCGCAGCTGAGGAATAGAAGTACTAAAGATTCTATGCTCAAAAGACCACAGCAGAGACAGTGATAGTGTTGGAAGACTATAGAGTTGCCCTCGGGGTGAGGCTGTAATACTCTGAGCATGCCCGTAGGCAGGGGGGTTCGGGTGGTTCGAACGAACCCCCCCTCACTGCCAAAGGTCCAGAATTTAAGTCTGTTTTTTTTTTTTTTTTTTTTTATGTGATTATTGTCATCATTGTTTTAATCAATGCTTGTGACAAATATTCTGGGTTGCTGTTTCAAATTAATATGATACATTATTGTAGCTGGACGTGTGTGTGCCGCGCGTGCAGTTCAGAGAGTTCTCGCAATACACTTTTCAAAGCAACGGTGAAGAAGCATCGCCTCTGAATGATGGGGGGTAGGGGTTATATATATATTTTTATTTATATTTAATTAAAATGATTTCTATATTTTCTCCACTCAATAGTCTACAATATAATAGCCATATAAATGTAGCGTAATTATAATAATAATAAAACATAGTGGGATAGGCCTATTCAGTGATATTGGCTGTGCAATATCGACTTTTGTGATTGGACAATACCGGCAGACTGGAGCCAATGGAAATGCTTCTCCTTCGGTGCGTCTTATTCCTCTGAGAACTTCAAAGCAGACCGCTTGAGGTAAATTATCTGGAATGATTAGTATATTGATTTACGATGCCTATGTGAGAGTGTTATGTCTGTACATGGGCGTCGGAACCATTGTATGTGGGTGGGACAAGAGTCAAGACCCACCCACTTTTTAAGACCAATGATATTGGACCCACTCACTTTTACCGTCTCTAATTCAGCATTTGTCTAATCCCCCTCAGGCGATGCTACTCCACAAACCACCAACAGAGCATAAAAAATACCAAAAATAAAAATATTTTTTTAAAACATCGCCAAGTAAAACGCTGCGTTTATATAGAACTGTCTCTTTACGACCACCACAAACGGGACTCTTTTCAGACGCGCATTCCAATTTCGCCTCAGCGCCAGCCGCAAGTCAAACGAGTAGCTTCAGCTGAACAACAGTCAGATGAGATGTCGTCAGGCTATGTCAGTAAAACTCCAATCAGCCGTTAGGCTATAGCCTACTGTGCTCGAAGCGTGAATTCAAGAATTGCTCGCGCAAATGCGCCGGCGCGCGCTGCATATTACTTTATTATGGGAAAACTAAAGCGCTAAAGAATCTACGGGCATGCACCGTCGTTATTCTGTTGTAAATGAAGTCATGAAATGACCAAACATGCGATTAAAGCTGCCTCAAAACTGTGCATGTATGTATGTATTTGTTGACATGGTTTTAAAGCTATTGTTATCCAATTTGTTGGCCTTAAAACGTCTTAAAATGCATATATGTACACCAAGGAAATCACAATTTTCTCGCCCCCGAACCCCCCTAGCATAAAACATTTTCTGACCTCGGTAAATATAAAACCCTGCGTACGGCCCTGCTTCTTTTCTAGCTAACGAAATCAACGTAATCGTGTATTTCTCCAGTTGTGCGCTCTTTGGGATTAACTTTGTATGCACTGTGATCGACGTGTGAAAATAAATGGGAGCAAAAACGCTCCCATATATAACGATATATATATAATTGCATAAAAAAATACAAAAAAAAAATAAAAATGGTACATGAGGAAGCAATTTGACAAAAATGCAGTAAATATTTTTTGGTGCATCAAAAAGCATGCTCGTTATATACCAGCAGACAAGCTAATCCAGCACAAATTAGTGTATAAAAGGTCACCAAAATGAAGTATTTGAACCTCATAACAAAAGGAGGAGAAAAATTGCAAAAAGGTCCACTTTTTGAAAAAAAGAACCCCCCCTTTCAACAGGCTGGCTACAGACCTGCTGAGTTAGTATTAATGATCCTGTGTCAGACCAGCGTACACCTGAGAAGGACGGTGAGAGTGTATAGATGCTAAAGACCTGTGTGCTCATGTGTGATTGAGGTAGTGATAGTAGTTTCTTGACGGGACGCCGTCACCTTATTTCGGGGAAGGGTATTACCTCGAAATATTGGAAATGTATTAGAAGTATTCGAGAAGGGAATTACCTCGAGATACTGTAGTATTATATTGTATTGTATTCGGGACGGGAATTACCTCAAAGGTACTGTAGTATTGTGGTACTGTAGTATTGTATTGTATTATATTCGGGACGGGAATTACCTCGAAGGTACTGTAGTACTGTATTGGTACTGAGTATTATATATATTATATTGACAACTGGAGGTTGTTTGAATTGTCAGTGGTGAAGTCAGATTTGTATTGAGAATTTCCACGACAAAGCCTAAATTAAATTTGTTTATCATAAAAAGTGTTCGAGTCTCTTCAGAAAATTTGGACTAAACCGATCAATTCATATGGATTAGTTTTAAGATCTCTTTATGAACTTTTTGAAGAGTCAAATTTTCAGTTGCTAGGCTGTCTGGAGGGACAGAAAGCTCTCAGATGCCATCAAAATTATCTTAATTTGCATTCCAAAGATGAACAAAAGTCTTATGGGTGTGGAACGACAAGAAGGTGAGTAATTAATGACAGAAATTTCATTTTTGGGTGAATTATCCCTTTAAGCATAAATACAACCTGGTAGTGGGGTAGATTGTAAACCATGTATTTGACATCAACTCATAAGGGATGCGGTATTGTTGCAGAGGTTTGAATGTGTGTTACATCCATACATGGTCTCCCCCTATGTATTTGTATATTGCATTGACAAACTTACCATTCACTACAAACTCTTGGCATTCCCTCTTTGTCATGTTTTTTCGATACTCCGCATCCACAAACCCATGAATGTAAAAACTCCCAGAGCCACCAATAGCAAAAGGCTGCCTGGACAGCAAACCATTTAGTGTAGCATAGACCTTTTTGGAACGAAACAGAAATGACCACATATTTATGACCACAGTTTATAACACACACACACACACACATATATATATATATATATATATATATATAGTTACCATATATAGTGTCCAGTTTATAGCAATAGTTTATAAGAATAAATTGGCTAACCTGTCCTCCTTTTTTTCTGTCCCACCCTGCCACAATAAGATGTGCTGATAGTTCCTCTTTGTATTTATAAGAAATATTCTTCACCAGAGTAGCAGCAGAGCATACAAGTGGGTCATCCTCCACCTCAATGCTGTCAAGGAACATTATTCAAGTGTATTATTCAGCATATTTTTAGTGCAAAATGTACCATGTTGCTTCTGGTTATCATTATAATAGAAATATGGACTAATGTTATAGACACAGTATAGGATATTGGTAATATACCTGTGTACATCCAATTGGTAATTGACAATTTCAGCAATGGTTTGAGCATCTGCTGCTGATCCAGACAGAGCACAGTAGATCTTGTCATGGAGCGGAGAGAGCTTGTTCATCACACGATTCACCACAGACTCCCTGAGAACAGTTACCAAAGAAATCGCATTTTAATGTTCTTGGTTCTTGGAACTTTATTTCAAATAGTCACTGAAAAAATTACTACGATTATCTTTGTCTTAAAGAATGGCTTTGATATTTTGAGAAAAAATTCAATGAGTTTATATCAATGTTTTTTAAATGGTTTAGAGCTTATCACAAAATTTTCCTAATATTCTGATATTTTAAACTTTAGGTGAAAAGTTTTTAACTGATCATTTTTCAGTGTTCAAATAAACTACAGCACAAGTGTCTCTTACCCCGCTGACACACGCGAATCTGAGCCAAGAACAACTCCACCGTCAAAAGTCACTGCGATTATGGTAGTCTAAAATGAAAAAAATGAAGAAAAATAAAAGGCATTCAAAATCGCATTTATGTTAAAATTATGCCAGGCAATTCTTAATGACGCTAAACACAATGTAGCTATAATGTTAAAGCTTGCTGGAGCAAGTTACGGTCTGGTCTAGTTTGCCAATCGCAAGCAGCTTTAAAATGTAAACTTTGAAACACTTTTCACTCAACCTGAATGTTTATGCAGCTTGAAATAAACGACTCGTTCGAGTCTTTTAAGCCCCTGAGTTGATAACTCACCCCGGTTTTGACTTCTTCAGATAGCCATCCTGGATCTGTGAACGATTCCTCCGACATTTTGTATAGTTGGAAGGCAAAGCTAACTACCTGTCCTGTGCAAACCTGCCTGCGCTTGACGCCAGAAGAGACTCGACACTCGATAGCTCTGCACGCCTCAAACGAAGCTCTTAGTGAATGGAAATCAATTAAATTACAAAAAAGAGACTTTATTTTGTCGTACTGTCAGGCCTGCAGTATTTTATGGTGCCTGCATTATTCCTCCATATTGTCTAGAACAGAAAGTGAAAGAAAGTTACTTCCCATTGAATCGTGTAGCCTATATTACTGTTATTTTGTGTGTGTGTGTGTGTGTGTATGTATATGTATATATATTTACATACATGTGTGTATCAATAAAATTAAGAAATAAATTATCAATTAATATATATATATATATATATATAATTATATATAATTTTTTATTTCTTAATTTTATTGACAGATTAATCATCCATTACTTGTTTATTTTATTACCCTTATATTTATTACATCATAATCATGCACTGTTCGTTGGCCAGAGGAGAACTGGCCCCCGATTTAGCCTGTTTTTTTGTTTTGTTTTGTTTATTTTTGTCACCTGATGGAGTTTGGGTTCCTTGCCACTGTCGCCTCTGGCTTGATTAGTTGGGGACTTGATATTCAACAATTATCTGTCTGCATCAACACCATTGTATGAGAACTGAACTGAGCTGGATGATGACATCACTGTTTTCTCCAGAGCTGCTGCATAGATAAATGAACTAAATTAATAACTAATGATTTTTACAACAGAATGAATCAATACTGAACTTATTTAAGCTGATAATGACACCATTTTCTTCTAGAGCTGCTGTACAGCCAAAACAAACTTTGTTACATTATTTTCCTGTTATCACTGTAAAGCTGCTCTGACACAAACTGCATTGTAAAAAGCGCTATATAAATAAAGGTGACGTGACTTGACTTGACTTATAATCATGATTAAAGTACCACTTTTGTAATTAGTTATTATTGATCTTTTTGAATAATTCTTGTCTTTCCATCTGAGTTTTGTATTTCAGAACTAATTCAATGGTGCACACAGACCTCAACACTTTGTACACCAAACACTATAATGGTAATAATCAATGGGTAATTTCTGAGAATGAATGGGATATTGGTATTTGGTGCCCTATGCAGGCTGCATTGTCTGCATAAAGGGAGTGGCAGAACTGCTGGTATGGTCCCCAAATCGATGGGCCCTTCCTAGTGTCACAGTCAGAAGGGACATTACACTGTACAACATAACAACTGTATATATTTATTATGAAAAACAAAGGGGGTGGGTGTGGACAATAAGATTCAGCAAAATCCTAAGTCTGCACACATCTAATCACAAAGTTTGAAGAATGATCCAGTTTGGTCATAGTTGTGTTTTATTCATCGTGGAACTTGGGCAGTTTATCTCCTGGAACAACTATATGCTTGACTCCTGCTTCAGTGATCACTACCAGGTGAACCACACCACCACTGACATTGTCCCGACCCATAGCCAGAGCCAAAGCTGAGAAGACATAAACATTATCCATTAATTCTTAAAACATTGCTTTATTAACAGTTCATATAAATGCGAATAAACTTCTCATTGCAATTCTATTGTACCGTTTGTGGAAAACTGTGTAGCCTCTTCCAAACTCATGTCAGGTTTGAATTTGGCATCCACATAACCATAGATATAAGTGCTGCCAGATCCACCAATGGTGAAAGGCTGACTGAGTAGCATTCCTCCCAAAGATACTACGTATATCTGTGCAAAGACAAGACATTTGCAAAAGAAAGCGTTACTCATGTGCATTGCAGAGGTTTGTATAACATTTGATTAAACAGACAATAAAGCATGGCTGCCGTCGCATCATCCAGGTGAATGCTGCACATTGGTGGTGGTTGAGGAGATTCCCACTTCCATATGTAAAGCGCTTTGAGTACCCCAGAAAAAGCGCTATATAAATGTAAGGAATTATTATTATTAAAATAATTTTGGTGTGCTTAAAGGTGCCCAAGAATGCTTTTTCACAAGATGTAATATAAGTCGAAGGTGTCTCCTGAATGTGTCTGTGAAGTCTCAGCTCAAAATACCCCATAGATTTTTTTTAATTAATTTTTTTAACTGCCTATTTTGGGGCATCATTAACTATACACTGATTTTGGCAGTGCGCTGCCCCTTTAATTCGCCTGCTCCCTGCCACACAAGCTCTCGACTATATTACAGTGCATTTACAAAGTTCACACAGCTAATATAACCCTCAAATGGATCTTTACAAGATGTTCGTCATGCATGCTGTATGCATGCTTCGAATTATGTGAGTAAAGTATTTATTTTGATGTTTACGTTTGATTCTGTATGAGTTTGAGGCTGTGCTCTGTGGCTAACGGCTAATGCTACACTGTTGGAGAGATTTACAAAGAATGAAGTTGTGTTTATGAATTATACAGACTGCAAGTGTTTAAAAATGAAAATAGCGACGGCTCTTGTCTCCGTGAATACAGTAAGAAACGATGGTAACTTTAACCACATTTAACAGTACATTAGCAACATGCTAACGAAACATTTAGAAAGACAATTTACAAATATCACTAAAAATATCATGATATCATGGATCATGTCAGTTATTATTGCTCCATCTGCCATTTTTCGCTGTTGTTCTTGCTTGCTTACCTTGTCTGTGCACAGATCCAGACGTTAATACTGCCTTTCCTTGTCTAATGCCTTGAACATGGGCTGGCATATATGCAAATATTGGGGTCATACATATTAATGATCCCGACTGTTACGTAACAGTCGGTGTTATGTTGAGATCCACGTGTTTTCCGGAAGTGTTTTAAACAAATGAGATTTACATAAGAAGGAGGAAGCAATGGGGTTTGAAACTCAATGTATGTCTTTTCCATGTACTGAACTCTTGTTATTTAACTATGCCGAGGTAAATTCAAATGTTGATTCTAGGGCACCTTTAACTAAAAGGTGCTTTCTTTTACTTTAAATGGTAATCGTATAATAACCTGACGTACCACCTTAAATTCCCTTTTCACGAGTTTACACACAAATAATCAGATTAAAAGTATGTGTATTTGGCATGCTGTCTGAGGTGAGGTCTCTGAGATCGGTATTTTGGCCCGAACCCAGAGCACTCCCCTGGTGTCCCTGGCTGTGATAGGAACCAACCAAGAGCGAGGAGTCATATGATCTTTTTTGAATGCAAACATGTGCTGTCAGTATTTTAACATTGTCTTTATTATCTTTAAGTTTACATGCATACAGCACATTTGAGAGTTTTTTGAGAGTGATGCAGAACTGTGCCATTTTCTATCATCTTAGTGTGTTTTATCACCTGTGGTCCCTTTTTCCTATCCCACCCGGCTGTGATGAAGCCTGCCTGCAGATCTTCCTTATTGCTATAGCAAAGTTCCTTCATAATGGATGCTGCAGCTTTCACCAAGGGAGGAGATTCCATCTGAATACTAAAGACAGAGATTTTACAGCCACAAATAGTTCTTCTAACTTTAGCTTTTCTTGCTACAGAAATGAACAGACCTGTGAAAGGACAGCTGGAATTTAGCCATTTTGGTAACAGCTTGTGCATCTGCCAGTGATCCAGCTATGCAACAGAATATTCTATCATGCACCTGGATCAGCTTGTTGATGGTTTTGGATGACACATAAGACCTGTAGGTAAAGGTTATTTTAGTTAAGAGAGCTGTAATGTGTGTGATATGAGAATAACAATGTGTTAGAAAATACTCACTCTCCCATAGAGGCTCTGGAATCAGACCCAATGATAACTCCTCCATTGAACTTAACAGCAAGAATGGTGGTCTAAACAAGTAATTAATTAAGCTAATTAAATAACAACATGATGAATATTGTTTTTTATTTACAGTTTTTGAAAAAGGTATCATTAATGCAATATAGTAGGCTACTAAAAAATTCATGCATTTTGACAATTTAGTTGAATTGAATAATTGAGTAATGACAAATCAAACAACAGAATCCCGGTCATACCTATATAATAGGCCTATATTGGGGCATCTTACCCTATCCCTACACCCACTACTAGCCTATTATGTTTGCACAACGATGCATCATCTATAGTAACGTTAGGAATGTTTGTCACAGTCCATAATTAAAGCGTTAGAAATCTTTAAATTGAAGCTGATATTCGAAGACTAACGTTATCCTCGCCCTGACGAATAATAATATCCACGAAAATGAAAGTAACTTTAAGCTACGTCATACTTAAACTGCATATTCACAACTACACAGATGGATATAGAAATATATTTAAATGAGTATTTCATAACATTGTCTCAGATGGTAAGATAAACATTAGCTGCCTGATCGCCGACACGTATTTAAAATAAATTTCGCGTCAGCTTTCAAAACGAAACGAAACGTGTGAAAGCTGAGCAGCAAACGCTTAAATCACACATAAACACGATGAATACTTACACCAGTGCTGACACCTTTTACTTGCGAGTGTGAATGATGCGTCTCCATTATTAAAACCTCGATATACAAATTGTGGATAAAAGTCTCGCGCACGAGTCGCTCGACTATGAATGTACACGCTCATCTGAAACAGCAAATCTAGCGGTCGCGAAACGCATTACATGAAACGAACAGTTCCAGACGACTTGCATTAGGTTTTAGACATGGCGCTTTCTTGCGTACTCGAGCCTGCTCTGTCTGGTTTTAACTTCGAAAACTCCACAAGGTAAGAAGGAGTTAGGCTTGACACAGTTATATGATGGTAATATTATGCGTAATATGTAGAAAATAGGCTATGCATCGTCATAACCATTGGTTCACGATGTCGGAACAAAAGTGAAAGTATGTTCTTAACTGAGGTCTTCCTTCTCAAAAAGAATCGTACAATGTCTTTTAAAATCTATATATAGTAATATTCACTAATCAAATTAATTTTGTAAAATTTCTTTAAAGCATATCCAGTCATAACCTGCTCGATTAGCTACTTGCGATCTCTTATGATACACAAATCTCGTCCTCCTCATCCATATAGAAATAATGTACTGGAGAATGGTTCGGAAGAAGGGAAAATCAAGGCTCCAAAACCCATGAAAACAGGCACCACTATTGCTGGGGTGGTTTATAAGGTAATCTGTTCGCACAAATGGTCTTATATTAACTGTTACAAAACTAACTAAACAACTAAAGTGTGCATGTGTGTAGGATGGTGTAGTTCTGGGAGCAGACACCAGAGCCACCTCTGATGAAGTAGTTGCGGATAAAATGTGTGCCAAGATTCACTACATTGCACCTAACATATAGTAAGTAGCAGTAAGGATTAAAGATCCATTACCCTACTAATAAAAAGTGTTTAATGCCTAGTGTCTTTTTACTTGTCATTGATATCAGAATTTACAAAGCAAAAATGGGCTAATAAAATATTTATTTATTTTGTTAGTTGTTGTGGAGCAGGAACAGCAGCGGACACAGAGAAGACGACCGATATGCTGTCATCAAACCTCACCATTTTCTCCTTGAACAGCGGCAGGAACCCAAGAGTCGTCATGGCTGTTAACATACTACAAGACATGCTGTTCAGGTGTGTGCAGACTCGGTGGTGTATTATTATCTTCACTTGTAATACATTGTGTGATCATGCATGTTTGTTTGTAGCAGGCTGTGTTTTATGTGATGTCACACTCTAACAATAATGTTTAATTGCTTGTACTGTTTCTCAGGTATCGGGGTATGATTGGAGCTAATCTAATTTTAGGAGGTGTTGACTTCACTGGCAGTCTCTTGTACACGGTTGGCCCTTATGGGAGCATGGACAAGGTGCCATATCTAGCCATGGGTATGTGACATCCAATTAACTGAGATGAATATGCATGTATGTTATGTTAGATCAAAAAATATTGTAATATAATTTTCAGAAATCTATCTTTACCAGCTAATACCTGAATGTCACATGTTCTGCTTTCACAATGGAATTTCTTACAATATATCTTACAATATAGAACGCATGGTAGATATTTTTCTGTGTTTTCCATAGGATCTGGTAATCTGGCAGCGATGGGGATACTGGAGGACAGATTCAAAGTAAATATGGATGTAAGTTGTTCTTTTCTTGATGGCAGGTTTGATAACTTATGTTTTGTGTACCAGGTGTTGAGGTCTGAGTGTGCGGCTGGATCTCTTGATTTCTAAAATGTACATTGTTAGGTTATAACAGATAAAAGGTCTCACAGATTTAAAGGTTGCCATTGCATCAGATTTACAAGTAAAATTTATGCTATAAACTGAAAGGTTTTAAGTTTAAGTTTCACTTAAACTTATTAATTCATAATATTCAATATTCATAATATTCAATATTATGTAACAAAGTAGATTTTACTTCATCTTCAAATTTCCTAAAATTTATTTTGAGTAAACCTTGTAATTTCCCCCCCATGCCTGCAACTATAGCTTTCTGTGACAATTGCTGTTCATTCTACCTTTAGTTAGAGGAGGCCAAGGCACTGGTAAGTGATGCCATCCATGCAGGCATCATGAGTGACCTGGGATCAGGCAACAACATAGACCTGTGTGTGATTACAAAAGAAGGGGTGGACTATATCAGACCTCACAGAGAGTCCCCTTATAACTATAAGAGGTAAGACAACCCAGCAGATTTTTAGTCACTCACAAGCTTGCATTTTTTCTTTTTATAAAATTGCACATTTTTATATCATGTCACAGAAACTGACTGCATATTAAATGTAGTAAAGGAAAAGCATTAAAGGAAAACGTTAGTTTTGCCTAAAGTCTAATATTGGTAATATATTGATCTCTCTGTCTTTCTTTTACAGACAGGCAAAGTATAAATATAAGCCGGGTACAACCCCAGTTTTATCTAAAACCGTGACTCAGCTGGAGCTGGAGTTGGTGCATGAGACGGTTCAAATGATGGAAACAGGATCCAGTTGAGCCAAGAAACATGTGATGTCAGATTTTGATCTGAAAGATGGATTTTTCAGCTCAGTTACTGTTTTGACAAACAAAATGTCAGAATTTGCTGTAAATTACTTTTTATTTTTGATGTTTATACTCTTTATTCCAGCTGGTAATGGACTGTATGTGCAGATGCCAGAAAGTGCAGAGATAAGCAATAAAATATTACAATTTCCAGCATTTGCAGTTTCTATTTTTTTTATTTATTTTTTTTTACATTTGTTTTATAAACACAATGATCTGTTTTAATAAACACAAAATAAAACCTGATTTAAAAAAAAGTAACACAAAGACATTCCAATGACAGTTATGCAATAATGGTATCATTGGTTATTTTATATGCTTTAATAAATAAATTATTAAAAAAGTGTATCTAAGTGGAAAGCATAAAGATAACTGTGTAAGCTGCTGCAAATTGAACAAATTTTCTTTTTTTGTCATTTCGAAAGTAGATATGTTTTAAAAATTAAAACAGTATAACAGCTTTAATATGCAGCAATGTAAATTAAAAAGAAAAAGAAAGAGGAAAAAGTATCAGTCAATGGACAAGACAATTGAACAGCAGATTAGTAGGCTACTGGTTGTCACTGAAAGCAATGTCTTGATATTCAAATATCAGTTCATTTAGGCTAGTTGTCATGAAAAACAGCAAAGATTTTACAGTATAGTTTGCTCAGCAGTTTCGGGCATTGAACTTAGCAACCTGGGATAGGGTGTGTCCTAGGGTTACTTTTCTTCACCTTACCAATGTTACACCTGCTAACCTGCATCGGACAAATCTACATAGACACTGATGATGCTGAGAAACTCGTGCTCCTATTGGTCAACCAGCAGTGTACAGAGCCTGTTCCATAAAAGATCACAAATTATTATTTTTTTAAATCTCAAATTCTCTTAAATAACATAAAGACAAACATAAAAAGACAAACAGAAGAAGTTAATCTGTAGCTGTTATATTAAGTTATATGCTTATCGTTTAAAATATTTTTTTTTTCTGGTCGTAATCGAAACTTTGTAGCCTAAATCAGCTCCTCTAAAACTTTCGGTTTCGAAATTGTCTTCCGTGGAGAGATTGTAGGCCTATTTCCTTCATGTTAAATACGCACACTGGGATCATTTTCGCTTTTGCTGTTTTAATTACTTTGATTAACTGTACTTTCTTTATATAGAGAATGGCTCTTTTGGATGTAAGTGGATATAAATGTAATTCCGAGTCACAGTTTGGCTTTAAGCAAACGCATCTTCTCGACCGGTCGAATCACTATAGTTTTGGGACCAAATGCCAGGAATTCGCGGTACCTGTCGGAGTTGACGTAAGTAACTTAAAAATCAATTAATTACTTAATCGTAGAGACCACATTATAACGACGTTACATTAGTCAAACATATTTTGTGAGAAAATGGAAGAAGCAGGAGATTGCGCTTAAACATAGGCCTAGGTGACACGGAAGAGGCTGAAGATGATTCATCCAACAAATATTCCTTGATAAATAAACGTTTATCTTTTTAAATTTTGTAGCCCTTTTCAGATAATAGGTAGGCTTATTAAAAGGGTTTATCAAGGTTCTTGTTTTGCTTATATGGGTCTCCTAACTCCCAAATAAATTTGCTTATTGAAACATAGGCCATAGGGGGCCATCAGCAAAAAAAAAAAAAAAAAAAAATTCAAGGCAAAAAAAGTAGTTAAAAGTAGGCCTATATAAATTATTGCACTGTAACATATTTTGTGTTCCCCTCAGCCCTCTAAGTTTCTGAAATCATGCAGTTGTGAGGACGGCGTTTCCATAGATCTGAATCATGGCACCACAACCCTGGCGTTTAAGTTCCGTCATGGAGTCATTGTGGCTGTTGACTCCAGAGCATCAGCTGGAAAATACATTGGTAAGCATCATACATCCATACAAAACCAAACTGATTTTATAGTTACATCATAGTACAAAGCATGTAATTTATACTGATGTTTCCAGAATAAAACATAATTATGAACACTATGTCAAACTGTATTTCTTTGCAATATCGTGATGTTTCTCGTTATGTGTTGCAGCATCAAAAGAGGCCAATAAAGTGATTGAGATCAACCCTTACCTGCTGGGCACCATGTCCGGCAGCGCTGCAGACTGTCAGTACTGGGAGAGACTGCTGGCTAAAGAGTGCAGGTCTGTCTCAGCATGCTTCTGAAGGGATGAGCAGCTGCTCACAGGATGAAGTTACCAGTTTGTGTTCAGCTGTGTCAGGAAATGTATTCAGTCTTGAGGCTTGGTTAAAGATAATTAGAAGAACAGACCTTAATTAAAGCTGCAAGCAGCGTTGAGAGGGCCCTCGCACCCGGGCTCACCGCCACCCGTTGGCCT